>NC_134701.1:71035501-71335501 GCF_043290135.1 Rhipicephalus microplus
GCTCCACCACACGGCATAAAACAAAAACGTATAAAGTATAGCGGGCAAGATTTTCGCTAATACGCGACTGGAAACGAGACTTCACATTTTGCGTTACTTTCTGTAGCAAATACGTAGTGACTGAAGGTAGTTTCAAGAAATAAAGCAAAACCAGTACATATATACATTAAGTGCCAGTGTAATGAAAAATCGCCATTTGCAGTAGTGATTTGAACACGGCCTTTTGAGTTGGAGGTGGCACTTGTGCCATGCACGACTTTGGTCGAGCCGCGCGCAACTCTTAAACAACTACACATTGTAGGCTGCCAATCACAATACCACAAGTGGCTTGGCCCTGTTTGGCTTCACGTAGTGCTCCCGGTAAAAAACAATTGTCATGAAAACACTGGGCTGAACGCGGTGGTTGCGTCCGAACAGTGACATCAAGAGCTCGACAAGTGAAGGCTGGCAATAGGGACGTAGCGCCATACTTCGATGTGGCCTTCTATGTGAATGTAGCCTTAGGCAAGATCTGGTGCCGTATAACACTCCCATGCGTACGAGCCTACGTTTTTTTATCGATTAATTTGTTATCCGCTCAAAAATGTTCACGCTATATCCTCACTTCGCACCCATCGCACTCAAAAACAGCTAATTCTTTGGATGTCTGTGCGTGGAGGAGCCCTGCGCGCCAAGGTGACGCATAAAAGCGCTGTGCGTGAGCGCGTGACAATATGACATGTTTCGTGTCACGATCCCTTAAATAGAAAGGTGAAAAAATTCTCTTGTAGAATTTATTTTTGCAAGCGTACAAGATCGCAACGTTTCTTAGCACGTAGCACAAGCTTTGCATAAGTTTCTCGCTGAAGTTGGATTAGAAAAGTTGATCAATTTATCACTGCTAATTGGACAGCTCAGTCCATGACAGTAATGTCACCTGTTCCACAGGGGTCTGATTACTACTGCGTGAATGTGGAACGCACAGCACCTACTATACTCTTTAAGCCCTCGGCTCAATTTAACTGAAACCCCCGGTACTTTGATGAACATTATTAATTCAGAAGCGTGCCATGCCGTTTGAAAACAAAGTTATCGCTGTGCTAAGGCAAAGCCATCTACTGTGCATCATTTCCATTCAGGCTGGAGCAGCTACATATTTTGAGCTTCCGCAGACGCCATAGGCTATGCTATCGTGTGAAGACTTAACACGGCACCGGTGTCGTGCGGGAACGCTGATGTGATATTCAGTTACGGTTCAGACTTTGTCTCATCAAAGCCACTTGGTTCTCTGTAAGGTCAGTTTCTTGAGGTAAATATGCCACCATAGCAGCACTTTTATATTATATGAACTCGGCAAAATTTGTATTAAAATGAGAAATCATAGGCATTTGTCAAGTTTGTCATAGGCGTGTGTCAAAAACGTGTAAAGTTTTACTTGAGGTTTTCGGGAGGGGCTTGGTTGGCACCAGAGTCCAAAGGAACAAACATAGAATGGGCTACAATTTCTGTAGAGCCCAAGGGATAGATGGGGCTTCGCGTATCTACATGACCATGCCGGTAGCTTCATTCACATACGTGCGTTTGGTTTCGCCCAGGCTGTATGCGCACGTGACGGATCAGAAGGACGCCAGTTACCTGGACAACTACCTGCGCTTGATCCAAATAACCGCCCAGTATATGGTGAGCCTACTGCTGGACACCAGCGCTAACACGAGCAGGTTCTTCATGCCGCCATTCAGGATGAAAATGCCGCACCTGATCACCGTGTACAACAACGTTTACCTCGGTCTGGACAGCGTCATGCCTCCGATCGACAAGTCTTTCTCGCTTAATTACGCCGTCATCGGACACAGCATCGTACAGCAGGTCTGCGACTGGTTCAAATGATTCCATGAAGAGTGTAATCAGTAAAGTAAAAATACGAGAATATTCCACGTAGCCCGCGAGTGTAATTCATCACTGTCCACCCATCTCACAACTTTCTGAGTGTCGTATGCTGTACAAGCGTCATGCGGTGGCCGATTGCACTCGTTACCTTCCTGCCCCACCACTTAACTCACCAAGCCTAATTCCTCGAAAACATTTTTTAATGGACGAAGCTCCTCTTAGTCTAACCTTGTCACTGGTCAGAATAACCGACAGAAGAAGGGGAAAAAGAAAATAAGGCAAAAAGAACGAATGAACATTTCTCGTCTCATTTCCTAGATGGCGTTACTCTGCCGCCACTTTCCGAAGTGCCACTGTTCTCCGATTGACTGCTGCGCGCACTCTGCCTTTGTGCGCGGAGCACGAGTGCCTCTCTCAGTCTCCGGGATAGTCGCCATACGTGGCGGATTGTTGGTGGGGCATGGACGAAGCAGAGCAGCGGATGCGTTGAAGATGCTTGCGCTCGGCTTTCTTGGGTCGCGTCTCGTCAGTGTTACCCGCGCGCCGCCTACCTTCTATAACGCGATCGGATGCATGGACGAATGCACGGATGGGTGGACACAAGGACGAATAGGCGGACGGACGCTTCCCCCATTCATCATCGGTCACTTTGTGGATATGCTGTAATTTTTTTGCGATAATTCAGGAGTCAGTTGCTCATAAGGTGACACATCATCATTAGTTCTCTCGGGAAAGTTACTAACGCTGCTTCCTTTTGGCATCAAGATGTTGCATTGGCACCTCTCGAGTGTGACCTCAGTTTGTGGACTCGGCTCTAAACCGCACTGCAGCAGCCGCTGCTCCTTGGGCGGATCGCCTGCTTTTGGCGAGAACTTTGTCGATCGAGGAGCCTACAGGACACCGCAAAGTGTGCAAATCCTTGAACTTATGTCGTATAAGTGCAGTTTGCAGCACCACCATCGGTCACACACCAGACCAATATTCATAGGAATAAATTGCGCTATATGCACGCACAATTTCAAAGAGCTACATACATAACACTGCAAGGAAAGGTACTATAAAACTTTGTACTCGAAACACAGAAACTCATGTCTTCACTAATAAATGCAGGCAGGCCAATTGTTCCTGCATGGTCCAGACATCTTCAACGAAACGGGCTTCTATGACAGGGTGTGGACTTCCGGCTACATCAATGCACTGAGGAGGAGGTACCAGTGCCTGAGGCGATTGCACGTGGAGCAGAGGTGGAATGACAACAATATACGAAGGCGCATCTTGGAGGCTGTTGTCACTGCAGAGAGTCTGTTCAATGCTTATAAGGTGAGCAAGGATTCTATGAACTAGACATGCAAATATTCGGCGTAATAGACTTTTTTCAAGCACACTAGTGCCGCCAACGGGTGCGCATGCGCTAATGGGAAAAGCTGGTACGCCGCTGCAATGAGCGAGCAGGTCTGACGCTTCAACTTTCCGTTTGCATCATACCAGCGCTTCTCAGATCAAGTTCACTCGGCAAGGTGTGATATATTACTGCGTAGCTCACGCACACACTTCAGTTTTCAGGTTCTATGGCCTGGCTACGATTCGCACTTGTCCCGCTGTTCAACCAGCTGAGCAGCTCGGAAGCGTCAGTTCGTTATACTGTCCCTTAGCGTCAGTATGCCTTCGGCATAAATAAAAAGCGGTACAACTTGGTTGCCTACAAGGTGCAAGCCCTGTTCATAAATTCTCAGATGTATTCGGAATCAGTGTCCTTCGACGCTGTTTACGAATAAATGTGGGGTTCTGGTATATTTAAAGAGTGCTTTATGAATAAGCGCAATTCCTTAAAATAAAATACGTGGAATAGACCACTGCGCGCCGCTCGCAGCTAATCCATCTACTGTAACATATCTTAACTGTAACTGTAGGTTGGAATCAAGCCTACAAGGCGAAAAGAAAGAAGTAGGACCAAGAACGAATTATGCACACCGGAAAAGCCCACTCATGGTTGCGAGGTTATCGCACGTCCAACACATTTAAGAAAAGGGAGACGCATCACGCATGTCACAAAGACGTATAAAATGACTAACAACCGAGGCGCGTGTTTAGAGTTGAATAATGTAGTTAAGTTTCTTGTGTTGTAGCGATAGCGAAGGTTAATTGACCTAAACAATGTGCGATGTCCTTTATTATACGTCTTCGAGATTTCTCGTGTGGTCTGGTTAGTGTAACTGTGCAAGACTACCAGGCCTTCAAAAATGAAATTGCATTTGGAGTACTGAAAATGCGAGGGGTTATGAGATGGCTTCATTCAATCAATTTTGATGCTCTCTGAGGCACGTCTTGATACATCAATCAGTCTGACCGATGCTGTATGTAAACACAAGAGGAAATCGGTTAGCAACTCTTGCACAACACTTGAAAGAACAGTTGGCATGCCTCTCATAGTACTTTTCTTTGCCCACTGCAGACTCCTGCAATCTTTCGCGTTCTACGAAAAAAAAATGTTACTAAGCTAATAGTGCTGAGAGCACAACTCTCACCTGATATCGCTTCCAAATTTGCTTTCAGACTGGGCAGAACGTATGCATGAGATAACTACGATATTCCTAGTTTCTTTGGCCATGAAGGTTTTCTGAATTATTGTTTGCAGTACAAATGAGCTGTTCACAAACTGACGCACCATGATATAGGCAGGACAACGCAACTTCTTGCAGCTAGAAACTATTGTTCAGGTAAAGCGCCGTAGTATTTTGTTTTTCTTTTTCTTCACCGAGCGTAAGTAGAACATCATTATTCCTCATTGAACAATATTTGAATGCACCGACGTGAAATTGAACAGTGCTCTATGTCACAACAGAATAAACTGGCAGCAAACATGCTCCACAGAGACACTCAAGCATCCTAAAGAAACCACAAATTATCAGAGCAAGGTATCTCGCACGTGAATTCAAGTTCCATCCCTTCGTCTTTAAGCACGTTTAGAATGTGTTTACTTTTTCTTTTTTCAGTGCATGCCTTGTTCATAAAATATAAAAAATTCTGTAAGTGTAACACTTTTCTACAGCGTTGTGTTAACGATCCAATCAAACCGCGATGGTATTGAAGGTCCTAGCACTTTACGAGCAGTTCATCGTCGAATAACTATGAATTAAGTGCTCCAAATCACAATGCTCACGATAACATGTTTTTACCACATGTATCGGTATAACCAACAACTCGCATGCCGCCCATCATCTACGTTCGATGTACACTCGTCCTGACGTATACACTGACTGCGTTATTCTTTTCGCATTTCATGCATAGATATATGTATTGCATTCGGACCCTATTCAACAAGTGGTGGCATGTCCTTTTCGTTTTGTGCTCGCACGGCGCCAATGAACAGCAGACGGAGGAAAAGCCAGTTCTCTCGGCTTACCAACTTTTCTCATAGTGTGCCACGTGCCCATGGGGTGTTGTGCGAGTGCTTGAAAAAGGTCTATTAGATATTCTGAGAACATCATTACAGAGATTAGTATTCTCGCTCTCGATGTCATACAGGTCTGGTCTGTCACCCGCATACGTCAGTAAAAGTAAGTGAAGCTCACTCAGGCTCCATCTAAAAAGATATTTTACGCTTATCCCTTACTTTGTCTCGGACTCACAGAAATATAACACACTTGGCCCGGACCAGAGGGCTTAACCAGGGGTGGTACACCGTGCACGTTCCCCCTCCCCCTCAAAAAATTGCCCACAGCTTCCCTCGGGGGAACACTGAGGAGGATGCGGAGCATATAATTGGTTAACGGGGTGTTAAAGTGCGACTTACTTGGGTCGATGGCTAAATTGGTTAACGTGATTGTGAAATGGGGTGTTAAATTGCGACTTACTTGGGTCGATGGCTAAATTGGTTAACGTGGTTGTAGGAGGGGGTGTTAAATGAGTGAACACGTACACACGTATGCGAAAGGGCGGCGCTGGTCGAAGGGACGTCGATCATTGTGTTTGTGGATTCGTTGGAATACATTTCACCGCGACCTTGGACGTCGACGCGCCGTACAAACCAACCGACGAGCGGCAACTGAGCGAGCGAGCGCCGACCTTGAGTATATATACAGCGCGACGGCGCATGCACTGTCAGCTGTTGAATGTTCTCGAAGCGCGACGGCGCATGCGCGTCCACTGGAGAATCAGGAGAATTGTAGAATGTTCTCGAAGGGCAGAAGCGCGCGCGGCACAGATGGTGGGTGACGGTGCATGCGCGCGTCAGCTGTCGAATGTTCGAGAAGGGGGAGAAGCGCAACGGCGCATGCGCGCGCGTCAGCTGCCGATGTTCTCGAAGCGCGACGGCGCATGCGCGCGCGTCAGCTGCCGATGTTCTCGAAGCGTGACGGCGCATGCGCGCTACATTATACAGCTAGCGAATGTTCGTGAAGAAGAGAAGCGCACGCGGTGTGTAGAGGAGGAAGGGTGCACAGATGGTGGAGGAGTGAAGCGCGCGCGGTGTGTAGAGGAGGAAGGGATGCACAGATGGTGGAAGAAGGAGGAGGAAGCTTGCGGACGGCGCCGCACTACAAGCCTCGAGTATTAGATGCTCCGCATCTAAAAAACTTCCTGCTCACGCCCTGTTCCTGAACTCAAGCAGGCTCAGACTCGCAGCCTTGTTAGTGTCTGTCTGAGTCGGTTCATGGATGACATCTTCATTTGATCACAAAGAGTGAGTGATGAGTGATTTTGCCATCATATGGCCACCCGTCAGGGCTCTCCAAAGCGGCTGTACAAGTGCCGTTTTCAAGCAGAATTAACTGACTCTTATTCCTTAGACTACGCGCCTGAGCTACATAAGAGCTAACTGTGTGGTCTCTTCATTATTCGCGAGACTCCCTTCAGACTGACGTAAAACACTGCGCACATCCCGCAAGGTCAAAGTGCGCTTCTTGGGCCCACGTAATACGCCCATCTAGCCGTGACGTAAACAATGACAAGCTCCAGATTTCTTGTACTGTGTTCGGATACTTTGATCTTGGAAACTGAGCCCAACGCCGGAAGCCCAGGGATACATAGCAACTTTTATGCTTATTGACTGGTTATGTACTGTGCCTCTCATATAAACTGCACCTGTAGGTTCATATGACCCTCCCATAAGCCATAAGCATAGGCTTGCTCAGTGCTCCCCATTAACGATCTCCCCCCCTTTTTCCCTGCTATTCGTCGTTCGAGTTCAAAACACATGCATGATTCTCAAATAACGAAAAACAATAATTGAAAATGAGGTGACGGCAGCTTCTCAAAATGGCCTGCTTTTGGTCCCTGGCTTTCTAGGAATAAAGAAGGGAAGTACACTACTTGGGATGCAACACAGAAGCCTTCGACTCCCGTTATCCCCAACCCCTCCATGTACGCGCTTATGCTCACAAGTAAAAACACGTTTCAAAGCATACAGGCTGGTCCCCCTAAACACGGTTCTTCGAAGAATTGCGACACCTTTAAAACAATAAACGAAAAATGACTTGAAGTATAAAAATGGTGGCATTCCGAGAGATATGTCCAACGATTGCACAGCGCCCTCCATCCCATAACACAAAAAATAATGCTGAGATCAGTGCAGGTGACGATGAAAGAACGTCTGTATAATTCTCCTAGTTAATCCATCGGACGAATGGATAACTTCTGGCGGACTAAGCGTTAAGCACTAAGCGCAATAACACACTCGGTCCCTGGGTTCCCCATCGGATACCGTTGTTTTAAAGGCTACAGATCATCAAAATTCGATATCCAAGTGTCCAAATGCGTCTTGGCACACTAAGAATGAGTTGCGTTTACGAAGCCATGAGAAGTGACAACGTGTGTCTTGTCATATTCGCAAAACGAACGAACAAAAATGTCTGAGTGCTGCACAAGCGCTCCGCTGCGTCCTCGTGGTGAGTGAAAGCATTTTTTTCTTGGGTGTAGCGTAAACGATAGCGTTTATGGAACATTTATTTAACTGTGGACGCCCTGTAAATTATACTGAAAGTCATTTCAATGTGATACTTTTGTTGCACTCAATTTTAGATTCTTTTAAATATCAGGAGTACGTAAATGGGTACCATCACAATTTGAGGCAACCGTTAAAATTTTCAGATTCATAGTATTTAGGCGTTTGTTTTCAAGTGCATAGAGTCAAATAATACAATTTAGCAAAAACCTTTTTTCATTGGTGCGTTCTTGTGACTGCGAAGGTTAGGCAGATTAAGCCTTAAGCATTGCTGCTTCTTTATTGGGCCGAAACTGTGATTTTTATGGCTCTTTTCTCATTATAAATATTCATAATTGTACACTCATAGTATAGTTACTGTTCGAAGAACCACATTTGTGGAAGCACAGGCATGTTAGTAAACAATCGGGATTTATTGTTTCAGAACACTAGTAAAGAAACGCACAAAAATGGGACGAAAGAAGAGATGCAAAGAGACACACTGCACCATGTGAGTCCTTGTGTATCTTCATTTGCCCTGTCTCTAACCCGCACTGCAGGCAACTTATTCGACATTTTAACACGGCTTTCTACCACCTTGAACGCAGGGTTTTCGCCAGATGCCGCAAAACGCAGCCCATTTCCGCCAAGAGGCGGCGCAGTTTGGTCTCATACCCGAGCAGATTTTCTTGGTGGGCCTCTGCATGAATTGGTGTCAACGCAGCGTCGAGCAGCGCAGTGTCGCCGAACGTGTGTGCCGATTCGCGCTGCCAGCACTGCGTGCTTTCGGCGATGACTTCAGCTGCCCGCAGATAGAAGCATTTTAGAGCCTGTACAAGTGTGGTTCCTAGGTTCAGCGGGTGGTGTTATCCTCCACGTCGCTGGCGTGCGACGTTGCCTACGACGTGAAAGGGAAGGTGTCTGCTCCTTCTAAGTTTGAATGATTCCGACTAGGTCAACCATTTACAACGATTTTAATTCTTCGGAGAATGGCATCCTTGGGGAGAAAAAGACATAAATATTTGAAAAAAAATAAAGCAAGCATGAAGGCTACCATTACAAGAGAGCATTTTTCGATGTGTTTAAAATCGTGCCAAGCGTTTCATTTTTCCGGTCGTCACCTATACATGAATGGCCACCACCACCACCGTAATGACTCTCGCGTCAAACTATAGAGAATGGAGAAATAATAAATAGTTGAAAAAGGTTGAGCAAGTTGCCATGTTGTAGAAGAAAAGTATCCTGTATGTTAAAATTTGATAGAACTTGGCCCTTTCGAACGTAAATATATTTACATATGCACTATATAGCTATATATACATACACTTTATATAAAATGCTACACTATACATACGAAGGTGTAAGGCTCTGGTGTATTATTTATAGGTGCGAATCACCTCATGTGCTCGTGCTGTCGGCCACTCCCATCGTAGCCTCTCACAGTGTCTCCTGTCGTCGCCTATTACGGTAAAACTAGCGGCAAAAATATAAAGACACATTGTGAATTGCACAGTGTGTTCGGCAAAATAGCGTTGCTATTCTAGTGACCACGCTATGTCCGTTTTTACAGGGAAAGCTATTTTGAGATCAAAACAAGGCTCACGTTCGGCACCGTAGTTGTCCGCTGGCGCCACCGCCACTAGCGGTGTCCGTAACCACAATCTCACACAATTAGAAAATAAAGAACACCAAACACCCAAAGGGCTTCCAACCTTGGTCCCCTGCGTGCCAGCGCAGTATACTACCACTGAGCCACACCGTTTCTTGCAGGTCGTAGCCAAACTTGCCTGAGGCAAGCCTGATGTAGGAAAATAAGTCGCAGTAATGTGAGTAATGAAGCATTTTAGAACATAGAAAAAACAACGAAACCTCACACATCGTGAATTGTGTAACGAGTTGGTCGTCCAATGTTCCTAATCGTTACAAAACACGTGTTCTTCACCACTTGATAAAGGTGTCGCGTACCCATTGCAGGCATTACTCTTCAGACATAAGTGCGTAGCGGATACCACGCTTCTTCGAAGAATGACCAGGGATAGCACAGTGAATGATAGCATAGTGACTACAAAAAAATGATTCACGTTCCGGAGAACCGTAATAAAGTTAATGTCCTTCCTTCCTTATATATGACGTACTGGGTACTCAGCAAGTGTACTTTTAGTAATTACACGAGTATTGTACACGAGTCGGTCCCACAAGCTCTTAGAAGTACGACGGGAAAATCGAGTGCAGGTATTCTTTCAGAATTTCACATTATGGTATACTCAAAGCAAGACAGGTGTATGAATATAAGCTATTACTTTACATTTATAAAAGTAAACTCCACACTACTACGGCACCGGAAGGCGCACTCAAATACTCGCTCCGTAGGCAACAATTTCGCGTTCCTGCTACTAGGACTGGATATGGTAGAGCCCTGATTGCATACCGCCCTCCACAGCTTATAAATCATTTAGCTGAACAATTAAATTTTAACCTCTCATTAACGCAATTCAAATATCACATAAAACATCTCCTCATTATTTGAGTATAGTTAACACCATGTTTCCGATAAACGGCTGGCTAGGTTCCACATATACTCTCACCTTTATGTACAAAACGCGTGTATATACAGTAGCGTGTACGTACGTTTGGGCACATGTATGTATGAATATATGAGGGCAATAAATGAATATATCAATATGTTTGTGTTTTTTTGAATATGTAATGAAAAGAGCCTCGATGTCCGAATCTGTGTGTCTATGCAGCCTTTTTTGTACTTATATGTCACCTATTTTTGCCTTTATGCTATTTCTGTGTTTCTGTTATTATGCTGCTCCTTGTATTGTGATAATTATTATTCAATGTAGCACTGTTTGCTGAACTTTTTTCGCGTAGCGAAGCCACGTCAGGCCGAATGGCCTTTAGCTTCCCTTCGTTTTTCTTCATCTCTTAAGAAATAAAATCTGTTCATTTCATATCACACGAATTACGCAGCCAAGCTCCCACGCAGCGGTAAGCTGCACGAGCCCCCAACTCAATGTTGAGAAATATGGCGGTTGCTCACTTCTGCAGTCGGAAATGATGTCACGTGCACCTATATACATGTGAAACAAATGCGGACTGTTTTTATGCAAAATGGTGACTTGCAAAAAATGTTCTTTTTTCTATTTCTTTGCTACCATTAGCCTAGGTGCTAATCTAGCAATGAACACATGTTTGGTGGTTGCAAGCATTTCTGACGAACTATTTTGATAGTGCAAACACGGCGCACTCTAAGTAGGGACTAATACACGTATAAATAATACATAAAAAGACTCTACATTCATTTCAATTTTACATTACTATCATCTGAATCTGGTGCGACAATGTTCTTGCAAGGCACAATGGTGTGCCTGTCTCATCATGCATCATTTGAGCCTGCTCTCAGTGTACTCAGCTTTGAAAGGTACTATTAGGAGCACAATTTTTCTTTGTCAAGTTACTTTGTTGAGTTACTGTTGAGCCACGTTACTTTTTCCCAAGGGGCTTTCAGTGAAACACAGGTACCACTCCCCTAATAATGTTATCTGTGCCACGCTCTTTTCATTTTATAAAAACGGTGCACTATATTGCTTACCGAAGTTGATACAGTTGAACTCATTTATAAAAGATGCCCAGGGAACCCATTCTTGTCCTGGTTTATATGAAATGCATTTTAAAAGCAGGGCATGTATATATATATATATATATATATATATATATATATATATATATATATATATGTTGAATGGACCATCAAAAAGTGTAAAAAACTATGCTCACTGTAAAATTTCTGTGTTGTGTTCAATACGAATATTTGCTTTTATTTGAGTGCTCTTTTTTGAAAGCATCTGACTTTGTGGCAGCTATGTGGTGCAATCATTCGATACTTTCTTGTCAGAAACTTCATGGGCACACTAATTTCACTAATATGCCAAGCTTAAAACGTATGTGCAACATTTTTGTGTACAGTGAGAACCTCTGGCATGGCTGTACACATTTATCGTTTCTGGTATTAGTAACTTTTGAGTTCAGTAATCTTACAAAGTGCAAGGATGAAAGTTCTGCAAAGTTCTTGTTTTGTACAACGATTTCACTAGGTTTTTACATATGAAGAAAAATAATATGGATAACATCCTTTTGTGTCCGACACTTTCTGGCAACGTGTTGGCATATAATGGGGGCTAGCAGCCCATGAAACTAGGTACACCTTCATTCAGTACAATGTCGCAAGGTTGCTCCTTTCCGGCTAGTTTGAGAAGCACGGACTCCCACTGCTAATTATTACTTATTATGTGGCCCTTCCCAGTCAATTGAAGGCAAGCCTTCAATTGTGCATGATTGTTGTACTTGTTTTCTTACAATATTCAAATTTGTCTACTTAATAGCCTGGGTTAGCCTGGGTGGCAGTAAGTTTGAAGCACGAGATTCAAGCAGTATTGGTTTAAAGAGGTACCAGGTGACCACTGCCTGAGTAGCAATTCTCAAATGCATTGCGGTATATATCCAACTCTTATCAGTCTGTAGCGATATTACCGCTCCCAATACGTAACTTTGCCGTTGCCTCTTAACCGCAGAAAAACACCTTAGTGGTTCGTTATGTGATAATGCTTAAGGCATGACATGAGCCACCTCCTTTGTGGGAAGGTGTAGGGTACAGCTGCACAAGTATTTATACAAAATTTGTAGTATTTTTTCAACGACGTGCACCCCTGACAAAGTTGCAGAGTGAGGGTATGAAGTCACCAATCACTATTTGACGCCACTTAAAGGAGTATTGACACAAAGTTCTCCCTTATATTTTTTGCGTCAAATGATAGACGAAGCTCCCGGGAGCGTAAGAAACCTACCGGTAAGCGTAAGTGTACAACGAAAAATTATTAACGCATGCTTTTAAAAGCTAGTTTTGATCCCTACTGTACGCTGAGGTCACGACTTTGTATAAGCAGCACCACCAAACGGTATTACTTGCGCGCGCAAGTTTTCGTGGCATATCCTCGTGCACGCGTCGCGTCTTCAATCGTCATCAAACACCGTTTGAATGGCGTCCAGCTTCCGTCTTGGCCCCCACTTGCCTCAGCGCTGGATCGGACTAGAATATGTGGAACTTGCACCTATTGTCCTCTGTTTTACTCGCGCAAGATAATTCGCAGGGCAAAGTAGTGGGCCATGACGAAAAATTCGAAATCAAACGATTCATTTGCCCTCTGATAGGCGTATGTATTGTATTCGCGTGCACGTACACTATTCCAGACTCCGCTAACTCGCTTCATAAGTACACTCGATGAGAGTAGGAGCTTTTAGCATGCACGTATACTTCTTTACGTTAACGTGTTACCTGTTACCCGGTTTGCGTTTATTGTCTTACCGACGCGCATGTTTTACAACGTTTTAGCTGCCCATATGCAAACGTATACGTACATAAGAAAACGTATGCCTTTTCGGTTTTGCATACAATAAATGTTGATGCTAACCATGTTTAAACATTTTTGAATTCAGACAAGATTGAATCAGCACTCCTACAAAGTCATGAAATGTTTCTTTATTGTGTACAGTACCCTCGTATGCGCAAAAAGGTGAAAAAATACAGGGCTGCGGCCACGATGGTTTTGAGATTTTGTGACACTTCATGCAACGACAGTCATGAACACTTTGGCTTACGCGTAATGTTTTGAGCAGAAAATTGTTAAAACGGTAACTCATTCCTAACGATGCCACTGCGTGTTTTTTACGCTAGACGTACAATGCACAATGTTTCTGCAATAACAGTTCTGGGATATCCTGGCTTATTTTGAACTAGCTAAATGGCGCCACCTATCCAGCCATTGGAGGTTCAAGCGTTACTGATTTTGATGCTCTAGGCCATCCTAGCTTTAGTATTCTGGCTGAAACAATGTGATCGCTACTGGCACTCGCACTTTGGCTTATTTTGATTCGATGACTGGAGTCTCCGCAATGTGGATATCGCCAGTTCCTACGAACGGAAGTGGATTTGCGAGATAGGGCCACGTGCTTGATTGTTGCATCTTCGACAGTGACATGTCACATACAAAAGCAGCTTTTATCGTAGTCCGAACGGCCGAGGGTTGCAGTGCGAGTTTAGTATTGATGGTAGTATTTAAGCTCACCAGGGGCTCGAGGAATTCGAGCTCAAAGTTAGGCGTCGTGAACACCGTCTACACTCCTCGGCGTAGCAGTTGGTAAGACCCATGGTCCTGCTGGAGGTTCTAGGAGTATGGCAGGACATCATTTCGACACGTGTCATAATTTGAAGACAGCGTTCCAGAAGCAGTTCAGGGACAAACTTACAATGGCCACACATAGGCAATGCGTCCATCCACTAAGTGAGAGCTTCTACGACTACTATTTGACGAAACTGTGCGTAACTTCATGATATCCCGTACAACTGAGAGATCCTCAGCGCATTGAATATGCCCTACAGAGTGTGCGCGACGCGCCCTTGGCAACAGCTGTCACCTCACAACGACTACTAAATGTGAGCTCATTTCTTTGCTACGCCACCCAACTCGACAAAGCCATAGAGCTTGCCATGGTTTTTCCAAGTCAGCGGCCTATTGCAGACAGAACATGGACGTGATGAGCGCCTATCTTGCCTGTGCAACAGAGTGGTATTATGGACGACAATTGACCATTAATAAATTCGGCTCAGTCACCAGTATCATTTCAGATTTCCTTCTTATCTTCGGAAGAGCTATACGGTGGTTATTATGCAATCAGCTACTCAATGTTACATCTGCTTATAGCCCTGGGAATGACCTAAGCAAGGTCGAGCGCTATATTTGTCGCCACACTGGCCGTTTTGTACCTGAGTGCCCTCAATGCAGATGCAATGCTCACATATGCAGCCAGCAAACAAATTTCCCGTCTATGACGTGCCTTCAAGCTACAGAGTCCCTCGAAGAACCACAGCACCGGCATGCCATTGTGCGCGTGACCTTCCAATTTGTTGGTATCGCGATTATTGTTTTGCCTTTGCGGCAAAGCGGTGACTTTTTTAAGCTAAACTTGACTTTTGTGGCCTATTTAACAACTATATTAATCATATACGTGTAAGAGCTATAGAAATAGAGCCAACCTCACTGTTTATTGGTCGACCACTAAACCGGAAGAAAGCAGCAGGTAGCCCAAGAGTGGTGTGCAATGTGA
The DNA here is from genome assembly GCF_043290135.1 of Rhipicephalus microplus. NCBI lineage: Eukaryota > Metazoa > Arthropoda > Arachnida > Ixodida > Ixodidae > Rhipicephalus > Rhipicephalus microplus. Next base: position 71,050,455 of record NC_134701.1, read on the forward strand.
CGGCGGTGAGCCGAAGGCCCCGAGTATGGTCAACAAGAGAATAGTAGGTAGCGGGGAAGGCAACGGCGGCTGCAAAAGCATCCGGTAGCGATAGAAGGCCTGTGCCAATGGCAATGAGCCTGTAGATCAATAGAGGGACGGAAGTTTTCCTCCAGTGCGAGCCTCTGTCTCGGGAGCTTGGATATCGTGCTCTCTTCGGCTGCCATTCAACTCAAACCATTATGCGCTGAGAATCAATGTATTAACAAGAAAGCGTCACCTAACCACGGCCTAGAAATAACCTAGAAACGACCTGCATCTGCCAAGTAAGGTCAAGAAGCAATCGTTAGAGTCTTTAAAACGGCAGAGTTAAGCGATTTCAAGCATCACGTTGCTTAGAGCAAGCCTAGCATATTTTTTTGTTATTTTCGCGTTCTCACATGCACAAAGGACATTTGACTTGTCGTTGCTTTTAAACGCTTACGAGAGCACTCCCGCATACAGCGCCAGCCTCAGCAGGGTCATGACTATTCTTTATTCGTCAGGTTTTCCAAAAATATTGTTTTAACGGTTTTATTTCGTTAATAGGAGTGTGCTGCTTCTGCACGGTTCGCTATGCAGTTCCTGATGGAGACATAGTAGAGAGGGCATAAATCAATCAAGTGCTCTCATCGTAGTTTTTCCCTATAATTCTGAACGTTGCAGATGCGTATCTCTTCATTTGTTACTTCCGGAAAAACTTGCAGAGCGACAATGTTTGCAAAGACGATGTTCACCGGCTGTTCTTATCAGAAAAAAGTTTTCACGACGAAATTACGGCTCAGGTATTTCGCGTTTGTTGAAGTGCACGCATCGAGGCACAAGCTAACCGTAGAAGAGGTCATGATCGGTGGGCGCATTACCACGCAATGAGCGGTAACTCCTCCCACGACTATCGATGGATCGATGCCCGATGAAAGACACCAGGACGTGAGGGGCGCACAATGTGGAGCCAACAAATCACTGCAACCTTCTATGCCTCTGAACGGTAATGACCGAACACGGGAGGTTCCGATAAGCTCAGTTCGCCATTTAGTTGAGATCTCTAATGACTTCCTACACTCTACGGTCCTTACACACCCCAATCTGCTCCCAGACATACGTTCTGATCGTGGTGCTATGCGTTTTGTTTTCATTCCCTTGCCAATTTGCTTTAGTTAACAGTTGGTAAGGTTAATGTAATCAGAAAGTCATCGTGACCACTGAGTGAAGGTATCATGGAATGTGAAGGGCCTATACGAAATATCCGCACGGAGCAACGAGGGGGTGACAAGGGCAACTATACAGAGCTAGGATGAAGGTTTAGGAGTTAAGGCGAGAACTGCTTGGGCAAATGAAAGAAAAAAAAACAGTCAATATACTGCATAAAAGAAGTAAAGGAAAAAATAGGCCAACAAATAAAATAGCAGGTGTTGCTCTCAATCAAAGTTTTACTCGAAATTCCATCCATAACAGTTCTTCAAAACTGAAAAAAAGGGGCTCAAGCTACAATTTATTTTTATTGTTCTAAAACTTTGATAGCCACGAAAAAATTTTCCCCTCATGTCTTAGCAATCTTTCAGCCATTTTCTTTATTGACATAACTGTAACTGGCGATGAACAACTAGCGATGAAAAAAAAACTAGCAATGAACACCGATGTTATTACGGCATGAAAACAAGTGATCAATGTTACGAGTGTGCTACAGTGCTTCATTCATTCAGAACGATAAGTCTGTAGCTACAATAAGGAAAATGAGGAAGGTCTCGCCAAAGAAGCTTTGATTTAAATGTGAATTACAGTGATCATGTGATTTAAATACACGAACATTGCGCCTTGACATTACATTGAGTCGACGTGACATAATACGTGCTTGCCTTATTTTTCAGAGGTACTAAGGGACGAGCTAGCTTCCTGACTTTAGTCTCGAAGGCCGCCAAGCTTTCAGAACGTTGTTTAGGGCGACGACTGGCCTACATGCGCTATATCATTATAATTTAATGTCTCAAGGCGGGTAAAGTGCATTTTTTTACGTTTTCCTAATACCGCTGATGCAGCTTCAGCTGCGTCTTTTACAAACGAGCACGTCTCTTAAGCCATTTTAGGAGGATAAGTATAGGTCACGCAATTACCAATCTATATTTTTTCTGTGTTTTTACTGTAACTGCCATTACCAGGGCACGTTAAAGCACGAGCGTGTACGAAAGCGTTAGTTCAATTTTTTTTTTCGAAATGATTTCTCCTAAGAGCGGTTGCTTATATAGGTACCCTATTTATTCTAAAAGTACAACGTAAAGCTCCATCAAGCCATTTGTTTTTTGTTTGTACATAAAATTGATAGCGCTTCGCGACGTAATCATTTTTTCTCTCTTACGCAGGGCTAGATTATGATTGCGATGTCCACATTATCGCCTCTTTAGGGTAGTTTTTCTTTCATTCAGCGTTGCCTTTTGCAGAATGGGTGCTAATGTGCTTTTAAAGCGCCGAAAAAACTGCGCCTTAACGACCCGAACATTACGAACAAGGAAACTTTTTTTTCGTATCTGCTAATAGCTGTGATTGCGGGTAGCCTATTTTACTTCTCAGCTTGAACTTCATGCCATTTACTTGAACAAAATACTGCTCGGTGAGTAGATTTGCCAAATTTCATTCTTTATTTTTTAATTTGTATAGATCTGCATGTTTATATCTCGTCTGCGATCCCTTCAGGCGTCGGCTTCATTGACTTTGAAGACACTTTTTTGACAGCAGTGCGATGGAAATACACGCTTGTATCAACCGTTAAAAGCGTGCTTCGAAATATTCTGTTTTTTTTTTAAGTCAATAGAGCCTTTACTGAACATTCCAAATAACATATTGCGAGCGCTCAATTTGATATTGTAATATTTAAAAATTTAGCAATTCAAAGCATTGACTCAAGGCATTCCTATATAGTAAGGTACAATAAAAACGGAATGAATGAAGGTGACCCCTTCATTTTATCGGGTTATCTTGTTTAGCCTTACAAATAGAGTAATGCGAAAGTGAAAACAAATGTGACACGAGAAATAACCACCCATTGGCTGGGATTTGAAACCACCTTATGGCATTTATGTGCTATATGGTCTAAGGAATGGCGTTGACGCCCCCACTGTCTCTTACACATTTCTTTGCAGTCTCTTCTATAATATAATTCCATCGAATATCACTTTTATTAAAATATCTTATCGGCAGGGTGAGATAATCTCGTCGGTAACTGATACCCCGCCTAAGTAAAGTTTCGTCCTCACATGTTCTATTGCAGAAACGGTGAATAAGCTCCACTACAATTGTTTGATTGATATGTGGGATTTAACATTCCCAAACCCCCCTATTATTATGAGAGACGGCGTAGTGGGGGGGCTCCAGAAATTTCGACCACCTGTGGTTCTTTAACGTGCACCCAAATCTGAGCACAAGGGCCTACAACATTTCCGTTTCCATCGGAAATACAGCCGCCGCTGCCGCAATTCGATCCCGCGACCTGCGGGTCAGCAGCCGAGTACCGTAGCCACTTGACCACCGAGGCGGGGCCCCCACTACAATTGTAAACTGCCTGTTTTATGATGACCACTCTTCATGGGCCTGTTATCAGAATTGCTTTTGATTTTTTGTCATCCAATTTAAAATTAGGGCATCACACTTCCGTGATGGTTACACGTGGGACACGTATACTAGCACGGACCATGTGGCCCCACCGCGGTGGTCTAGTGGCTAAGGTACTCGGCTGCTGACCCGCAGGTCGCGGGATCAAATCCCGGCTGCGGCGGCTGTATTTCCGATGGAAACGGAAATGTTGTAGGCCCGTGTGGTCCGATTTGGGCGCACGTTAAAGAACCCCAGGTGGTCGAAATTTCCGGAGCCCTCCACTACGGCGTCTCATAATCATACGGTGGTTTTGGGACGTTAAACCCCACATATCAATCATCAATCAATCAATTAGCATGGACCATGTGGTCGTTCACTTTCCATTGGGTATCATATATGAAAGTGACATCTACATTAGTGAAAGTTAGACATACTGTACACTCGCCACAGTAGTCTAGTGGCTAAGGCACTGGGCTACTCGCCCGCAGGTAACACGATCGAAACCCAGCCACGCCGGCCACACCTTCCATGGAGGAAAAAATGCTTGAGGCTCGTGTGCTTAGATTCAGGTTCACGTTAAAAAACTCCAGGTAGTCGAAATTTCCGGAACCCTCCACTATAGAGTCTCTCATAATCGTATGATGGTTTTGGCACGTAAAACCCAAAAATTATTATATTATTGGCCCTACGGTACGCTTTCCCGCAAGGCGTCTTGCAGTAGGTGGAATCGATAACAGATGTGGAAGTAACAAACCCTTTTATACGTTACTTCAATGTTAGCTAAGGCTAGCTTCAGGTAGCATGTGACATGGTAAATTGTTGCTTACATGATCCCCTTGATGAAGCAAAGGAAAAAAGTTTATGACACGTGCACAAGAAGAGAAGACAACAGACACACACTGGAAACAGCATCAGGCTTAACGAAACACCCACACATAATGTTGCTGTAAAAGCCGAGCACCCCCATAATTCACAGGAGGAGGCCCTATCTGCGTATACTTATTGCCGGGAGCATGGTAGTTAGCCTGATAAGAAAAGATCGAAAATTATTAAAGAAGTATACATGCAATATGATCCTCAAGTAATTGAAGAGTATCATAACGCAAAACATGGTACAGCACATGCATATAGTGTACCTTCGCTGTCATTACCAAATAAAGACATTACTTATTTAGGAAAACGTGCTTTGTGATATCTATTTTCTTTTTGAACCTCTCGTGTTTATTGTATGAGGTACGCGCTCTTAGCTTTCTTGTAAATATTATGTGTGGTTGTTTCATTAAACGTGGTGCTAGATCTCGCTTGTGTATGTCGTGTTGCCTTCTTGTGTACGCATATAAGCTGTTTTTTTTTTATTACACTGAAAGCTGTCATGAGATCCAAACTCGAGTCACGTGCTGCCGTAGTTGTCCGCCGCCGCCGTTGCTGCCACTGGTATCCGTAACCACATCGCACGAAATTTAAAAAAAAAGCTTATTGACAATGACATAGTGGGGCTCGAATCCAAGTCCAGCAGGTGCCAAGCCAGTATTCTACCACTACGCCATGCCGGTGCATGGGAGTAGCTGGCACACTTGTCTTAAGTAGCCTTGATGTCAGGAAAGCAATCGCGGTAATTTGACTTATAAAGCACTTTAAAACAGCAGAAGAAAAACCAGTTGCCGCACATTGTGAATAGGGTAACGAGTGGGTCGTCCAATGCCCATTACTTTATACAAAAGCTTGTTCTTGTTCACCTATTACCTGGCGCATACCCACTTCAGGCACAATTCCTCATCGTCGTCAGCCACTGCATGAACAATTGGCACAGATCTCCTTGCAAGTGTTTATTTGGATACCGCGCTCTTCAGAAGAATGACGAAAAATTCCATTGCAAATGCCAGCCCACTAAACAAACGTTTTTTTATTATTTATGTCCTAGTGAGTATCAAGCAGCTTGGCTTGCAAAAGTTATCCAAAGATTGTTTGGAAAATGCTCTAAAAGGCTGCTCTTCTTGCTTTCGCTGTGAATGTGCTGCGCCTTCCCGCAAGACAGGTGCTTTCTTTTCTTTTATTTGAGAGTGTAGCAAAAGGCACACCAACAGAAGGTCATCGAATGGCATAGCCATGTGAGTATGTTATTCAGTCATGGTGCTATCCTCGTTTAGACTTTGAATAAAAAAGCAAGTGTACAGAAAATGAATAATTTCCCACCTGCATTGTATTTCTATAACTGCAGTACACTGTAATTAAAAATAACAACTCAGACTGGTGCACCTTTGATGGCCTAGTTGTGTGCACACGCAATTCTACGCACGTGCCAAGAGGTTTTTCATGAAGCACGCCGCCACCGCCACCCACGAAATTTTTAACCTATAACATACTTCCCTCTAAAGTATAATTTGCAGACGATATTTAAAGATATGATGCTTTACATGCAGCAAACTGTTTAGGTGAATTCAAGCGCTTTTCAGAAGTAATCGTAATAGGTCCGTCCTCTCACAACCTTCCTGAAAACTTGCACAAGTTGCTTCAAGGGCTTCCTCGAAGCCATTCCTGACTGGTCCTACTAGAAACAAAGAACCAAATATGTATTGAAATGCCATTACAACACTTTTCATTTGTAGTCGTGGTACTAATTCCAAGGGTGAAGCGATTCCGGGGTCTAAACTTTCGTACTTGGTGAGCGTATGCTGTCGTCGTAGCTTGCGTTACATAGGCAAATTGAACATAACATAACCATCTGTGGCGCGCCCTTGCGCCAAAGAAGTTTTCTGTCGCTTGTTCTTCGAGTGTCTTAATGACAATATCAGCGCACACGAAACTGAAAAAGCATAGCTACATGTAGCCCGTTAAATGCGTGCTCACACTATAGGAATGTCTTTTTCCTCGTGTTCTAAGAAGAAGGTAGAAAGAAATATAGAAATAAACAGAACAACAGAGGAAGAAAAAAAAAAGATTGTAAAGTTGGAAAAGACAGGAAATGAGTAGCAGAAGAGAAAAACTAAATTAAAGTAGAAAGGCTGCCAAGCTCAGAACTTCGTTCAGGCTTCCCCATTGGAACGGCGGTGCCCTAATTTATTACCTGACCGCCAACGTCGAGCTGTGAACATAGTGTTACGTGGTCGTAATGTTGAAGAAGGCAGCTGTTGCCTAGTCCAAGGTCAAAGTTTACTAAGCCAAAGTGTGGACGGAAAAAAAAAGCCCGCCTTATCCCCAAAGTGATTGGTGTTAGAGGAGCTTGCTCGATGGTGCACGGAACGTTTCGTGTTGAGGCCATTTCTGTGTGAAGGCTTGTTAATGAGCCGGCTCATGATGCGTACGTCAAATGCTGTGTTGTTGGGCATGGTCCACGGCTGGCACTGCACGGTGTTCGCCACGTCTATCGGCACTTTAACCACCTGCCTCTTTATGTCATACTGGCCGTTGCCGTCAGTGAATTGCCTAACGCTCATATTATACAGACATAGAGCTATCAGGCGTTCTTCAACGGGAATAGAGCAGGCAGCTGGGAGCGCTTGGGAGGATATCGGTACCCGTGCGTGACACTCGTTGTAGGAACTTGTGACTTGCTGCCGTGCCTACGAAGTGATGATCCTCACATTGCCGGCCAGCCTGGCGGTTTTTTCCTCACCTCTCGGCACGGGGCCGCCACGCGTTCACGCGCGGCCAGACCAAACACCATTCACAATCTGCTTTTAACGTGATAGCCATTATATGGACACTCTCGGCTGGGTTTCGCCGCCAGCGTCGGCGTCGCCGTCACTCACCATTTATGTATACGTATCTATTTAGATCGAAATGCAAAAAAAAAAAGAAAAACCAGAGAAACACTCCGACGAGCGCAATCGAACGTGGGATCTCCGCGTCGCAAAAGCGCGGCATTAACCACTGAGCCACCCCGGGAGCACAGCTTTCACCGCCTAAACTGCAAACTATTCATGTCTACTACTTACCGCTGCTTACGAACATCTCGAGAGGAATTGTGTTTTCGGCATTACCAGCAAGATGGTGAAAGGAGCGCGCGTTGCCACATCACGAGGTGTGGTGGTAGTGGTTCATGAGGAAAAGGAAGAAGGCACCTAATTTCTGTCTGCCTACAGGCGACACGGCGCAGTGCCTACACGCGGTGTCGCCGGTTCTAATCTCGTACTCGTACATTGCCCAGCTTAGAGAAAGGAAGCGACGCCCACTCTCTCACCCTTATCTCGTGGTGGCGAATAGGGGAGCATCGTACGTCTTCGCTGGCCTCATGTTTTACCTGGAGCGATACTGCTGTAGTTACCGCGCGCACGAAGATCCCTCCATATTCATTCCAGTCTCCGTTTGCGATAAGCGCGCGCTTTTCAGACACAGTGAAGTAACAAATGAGACGCTTATTCGCTTGCATTCCTACTTGTGAGTACGTTTCGTGCGTCTTTTAAGCGTGAGAATTGCGGAGCGCGTTTGTATCTGCTTTTCATTCTGCGCGTGACCTATCAATTTGTTGCTATCACATTATTTGTTTCGGTTTTGTGGCGAAGCTGTGACCTTTTTCCTCTCTCTTTCACATTCCTTCCCCCCCCCCTACACAACCCCCTTCTGGCGTTGTTGAGGTGTCCACCTGAGAGAAAGATAGTTACGATGCCAAAATTGTTCCCTTTGGCTTTGAAAGAAACTTCCCTTTCTTTCAAAGCCATTTCAAAAAGTTGAGCGCGCGGGATGATAAGATGTTTGTATCCGGCTGTGCCCTTCAGATCAGGTGGCGGCTCACGCCACCTAGCCATAAAGTTAAGTACTATCACTATGTGTCGAAAGATTGAATTTCATTTGTGCCTTGATTGTAGGTACAAATCAGTTAGCGTCTTTCTGGTTATTGCGACCCGTTTAAATTCTATTTTGCCTTCACTTTCACGGAGCCCCAATGCTTTGAAAAATTTGTGTGCCATTATCTTGACCTATCGAAGGCAGCCCTTTACAGAACACTCTCAAATGTTCAGCCGTTACTTCCTCCTTCCTCACGCACTTCAAAACGTGCCTGTGCCTTCGTATTTGGCTCAGTACGTCTTGGTCCACGTAACTCCCGTTTTGGACTAGAACAGCAGAAAACTACGCGAGAATCATTAAAGATCTTTTCTTTCGCAATTTTTTGCATGAAAGTTCCGCAGGCTTCCAGTGATACTTTCGTAATCATTTCATTCTTTCACATGTCCCTCTCTGTTTCCTTCACCTTCTTCTTAACCAATGTTTCTTTTTGGCTGGGTATTCTGCTGTTGTCTAAATACTTGCTTGACAATTTTCGAGTTCACTTTCTCAACTTATTATCCACATTCTTCATATAAAAATAGCTCAAATCTTGTGTAGCTTAACGCTCCTCTCCCAATTTTCTCAATCGCTCCTCAAATCGTTTATTGCTGCTAGCTTCTCTGCACTCGAACGATGTTCATCCCATGTCACTCTGCAACCCCTGTTTTGAGGTGGTCTCGTGTGCTCTCAAAGCAAGTCTACCTATGACACTTTGTTAATTTATGGTTTTGAACCTCTGATCTCATGCACAAGACCACAATACCGAACGTCGAACGGGAGACCATGACACCTATTCAAATCTCTCTCACAACGCCATACTTATTGTAGTTTCACGGTGCCCTATTTTTCATTATCGCTGCATTCCCGTTACCCTAAGTCATTATGCATCTTTCGTGCTCCCTTAGATACTCAGCCAGGTTATTTATCCATACGCCCAAGTAATTGTAATTATCCATCATTTCGAGTGTGATGACGAAGACCAAAACTGGCACTCTGGCACAGACGCGCATGCTAGGCTGGCGGGGAAGAGGAGGAAGAAGACACAAAATACAACAGCTGGTCCAGGATTGAGTGCTGTCTCTGTCGTTTATACCTTACAATGACGCAGCCGACAGTTGAACCTTGCGGCTGAAGCCACCTGTATTTTGCGTATCGCCAACAGCGCGGGTCTCTCAATTCCTAAACTCCATTCACGCTTCCTGAGTCATGAACTTCATGACCCGACCACTGCTGCAGCTACCCAACGAATCATTCGCGGACGGCATCAATGCCTCTTTGGTGGTTCCAGGACACCACCTGACGGAACCATATCAGAGAAGGTGCATGGCTCCTGTCGTTCGGAAACGTCACGTACACTTTCCGTGATATGAATCCCGTGCCCGACACTCTTCTAACGGGAGAGCATCCAAGAAGCACCAGTCAGGCTTCCTTGGCGTACCCAGGCGTCGCAAAGACAGCACGCAGGCGCCCGCTGTTCGGGAGCGCTGTTCATGCTTACCATCACGACACTCTCTCCTTCAATGCTCTATCGACCCCTCAGAACGGAGCTCAAGATAATTCCGACCTAGAGGATGCAATTTGAGCCCCTACCATTTTGTCATTTCTTGGTGACCAATGTGAAGGGAACAATGACGTCAGTATAACTCTGCCTTGCACAAGCATTTCTGCTGTCATATTTGGAGCTCCTGAGAAACACCCGCCCGGCGGTGCAGCTCTGTCCGGTGGGTCCCTAACGGCAAGCTTTGCGGAACGTTCCACAATAGGCCCCAACGCAGGCCGTCCGGTTAACTTAGAGACACCGGCCCCTGTTTTACCTGACATTCTACCACCTAATAAGACAGGTCTTTCCAATGAGTCTAATAACATCCCTATCGAGGCAGCCGCACGGAAGCGGATATGCGTGCGACGCATGCATTGCCCAAATCGGTACAGTCTCCGATTTCCTGAACGACTTCCGTCGAGGATCTCCCGCCAGCACGCAGCGTGGCTTGAAGAATCCTGACTTCATAGCGTCCGGGATCCCCATAGCGACAACGCTGCGCAAGTCATGGACTAGCCATGTCTCGGCGGAGAAGGCACCCTGCAGGTAAGCACGAGGACTTCACCCCACGTCATAACAGATGTCTTATTGCACCATAAAACATCCCTCAATCCGCCGAAAATAGCACACAAGGCCGCGTATGACTCTACTTGTTTCGTTGCCGAATCCACCATTTTCTGCCCTCTTTTCCAAAATATGGGCGGAACAAAGGAAATTATTCTGTGATCAACCGTCAGAACCATCTCCAAGAAATCCACACCACCGTACGACACTTCAAATACCACGAGATTACCTGCTCGGTTTACAAAAAGATAGTCGATGTCGAACTGCTTTCTCTGAAAAGACGCAGCGTGGCCAAGGTTGTAGATTGCCACGCGACAGTCAATGTAGTCCCGCGGTGTCATCATGCAGAAAAGAACAAACCATGACCCAGTCCGCATGATGAAATGGCGAACGACACAAGCGACATAGCCAGTGTCGGCCGCCCAGTCGATTTCGACAAACGTCCAGCGTGGTCGGGGCCGACCACAACAATGCAGCCAACCCCGTCCACCTGAAGCACTGTCAACTGCTGCAGCTAGCCTCACCCACCAGTACACTGTCGTGTGGCCCACTGACAATGCTTGCAGTTATGGCCGAGTGTGATGACGAAGACCAAAACTGACACTTTGGCACAGATGCGCATGCTAGGCTAGCGGGGAAGAGGAGGAAGAAGATACAGAATACAACAGCTGGCCCAGAATCGGGTGCTGTATCTGTCGTTTACTCTTTACACAAGCATGAGTTGTATTTTATGCTTACTACCTTCGTTATCAAGAAAAAATATGATAGGTGATGTTTATCTACTTAACTTCAAATTTAACCTATCTCCTTCATTACCGCACATGTATATGAATCCCTGAAGATCTTCCTTGTGGTCGACTATTAATACTATATCATCTGCATACATTTTAGCTGGCAATGACTGTTCAACGTCCATCTGCTCCTTGCTTGGCAAAAAATAGGCTGAAGCAGAGTCGACTCCCCTGTGACTTGGCTTCTAGTCCCTGTAGATACAGCCTAAATAACAAAGGTGGCAAGGAACATGGCTGTCAAAGCCCGTGTTGTATTTCTATAGGTTCAGATAGCTGTTCTTCCCATTTTCTAACTACCTTGTTAGTTTTATGGATATCCTTTAGAAGATTAGTTATTCCATCTTCCACGTCGAGTTTGTCCAGTATTGTCGACAAGTCTTTTTGAATCACACTATCGTAAGCTCTTTTGATATCTAGTAATGCCAGCCACAGAAGTCACGGTTCTCTTTCCGCTATTTCAATACAATGCATCATTGAAAACAAATTGTCCTTCAAACACTTTCGTTTACGGAACCCATTTTGTAGTTCTCCTAGCACTCCCTCATTCTCCGCCCGTGTCTGTAGTCTTTCCTTTGCTATCTGCATCACCAGCCTGCAAACCCCTGATGTCACTGTTATATGATGGTAGTTGTTTGTATCAGCGTTCTCCCCCTTTCCATTATAGACCATGCTCATTCTGCTTAGTTCTCCCCCACCCCCATTGCGAGGTTCACCATACATTAGTGCTTTGCTCATTACCTTTCTTTAGGTTCGCTTAGACTTTGGTGATAGTTTCTTTATTCGCATAGTCGGGATGCCATCAGGGCCTGTTGGTGTGCGATTACGAATCCTTTCCCACTGTCGTTATCTCCGCGGAGCCACTGCGCTAATTGGTCTATTGTCATACGGTGCATGCAGCGCTTGTGCGGTGCATGCAGCGCTTTCTTGGCATGCAGTCCGATTTCTTGGCATGCAGTCCGCAATGTGGGCTGCATGCTAAGAATAATATGGCGCAATAACCGGGGCCAGTACATACGCCTAAATGCAATGGACACTACGGACATGTACAAGACCATACCGAGAAATTTCCTCATTTCTTCAAGCATCACAGTTTTTACTTTCGTACGGTTGCTCTAGACCCGGAATCGGTTTGTTTCGAACGTCAGATCTTCGATCAAATCCTCATCTACCAGCTTAGTAAACATACTCACAGGCGTTGTAGCCTCTGCCGCAGAGACTTTTGGACTTGGAATGCTAGAATCAATGCCTTCGTTAATGTCAAGGTCCTTCTTTACCCAATGCCAGGTCTTTTTTATCCTGTTCTTCACAGTAGTGGACTCTTTCACATCAAGACCGTCGGTGTCTGACAAGCTAGACAAATCTGTTTCACTACAATGTTGACTTGCGGTCCTTTCTGCCTGATTATCATCGGAGCTTTTCAAATCAGAGCATTCGCTCCTACTTGGCCAGTCGAACAAAATTCCCAGGATTTCGGTGTCCGTTAATCCACGCCTGCAGAGAGATATTGTGTTGCATTAAAAATCAAAATTTTTATGGTAAACCGCGGCGTTTTATAAAACGAAGCGAACGAAAAGCAGCCCCGCAGACCAATCCGTGAAATTCAGAAGCCCCGTATTCCTTACGGCAACATAAGTGTACGCAACACAGCATGGACAAAAAATAAGTACTTCTATTCGGTTTTTTCTAGAGCAATTAACATCAAAATATTCCTTGTGAATTCCTCTATCACACCAGAAGTATTTTAAAGGTGGAAATAGCAGATATATAGTGAGGTATCACTGTAACGCGAAGGTACTTACCGTGGCGGGCATTTCGAGGAAGACGCCATTCTTCTTTGTGTTGTGGTGGAGTTATCAATACAGGTAGTGCCATCTAGTTAGCATATTCTGAAACTTCAATATAGAGCAAAATTCAAAAATAAAATTTCAATTTTGGGTGACACACACGACCTTTTTAGCGCCAGTTTATGTAATGGCAAGATTTGTTGCCACTGGCATACGAAGTGTTAAAGAGCATTTTAAGTTCAAATCAATCTATCTATCTATCTATCTATCTATCTATCTATTTATCTGACTGTCTGTCTGTCTATCTGTCTGTCTATCTATCTATCCATTTATCTATCTATCTATCTATCTATCTATCTATCTATCTAACAATACTGCCAATGTCATCAGAGATTATAGCAGAGAAGGCGTATGAAAACGATTATTTGTTTACACAGATTCTTAATAATAGAAAACAGCCCCGCCGCGGTGGTCTAGTGGCTAAGGTACTCGGCTGCTGACCCGCAGGTCGCGGGTTCGGTTACCGGCTGCGGCGGCTGCATTTCCGATGGAGGCGGAAATGTTGTAGGCCCGTGTACTCAGATTTTGGTGCACGTTAAAGAACCCCAGGTGGTCAAAATTTCCGGAGCCCTCCACTACGGCGTCTCTTATAATCATATGGTGGTTTTGGGACGTTAAACCTCACAAATCAATCAATAATAGAAAACACAAAAAAGCCGCAATTACAAAATGACATGCAAATCAAAGGGTATACATTGGCAATAAAGAGCATGCAATCAAACAATTTTACTAGTAGAAAAATTATGAGCTAGGTTATTGCTAAAAATCGACCACGAAAAAATAATGCAAGCATTTGTAATATGGGGTAGGAAAAACAGGTAGGCATTCTTATTGAATAACTTATTCAAAAAACTTTATGAACAATTAACTAAGCGAAAAGCAAGTAACGTGAAATATAACGATCATAAAAAATAAAACATTTGTATTAGCAATGTGACACTGATTCGTCATTTATTGGGTTTATTGATGATGTGATGTCGTTAGTGCGATTTGCGAGGCAAGCAATTCGCTTTCAATCGCAGCTGTAAACAAGTTTATTGGTGATTCAGTGGTTAAAGTGGGTTTCAGTGAGTTTCAATCTTTAATGTTTAGAAGAAAAAAATGAATATTTAAAGCAATTGGTGTTGAAACAGAATTTTACAAAAGTATGGGGATGATCGTAAAGGGTCGGCCTGCCGTGAAAAAAAAAAAGATTATTTACAAGCAAGCAAATGAGCCGCGGGCAGGGCAGCATGATCAAAAATGGGTCGTTAGAACGAAAGCATTTTTCATAGCACCCGCTCACCTCTATGAAGTACAGAAAAGGATTAGCCGACCGCATCGTTGAGTTGCCGCCGTGCCGTTCAGCCCCCAATTGATTGACGCTAGCATTTATGGGCGAACCGGCGCATTTCACCACCAGGGAAAATTGTCCGGTGTCTTGCCCATGCATGGTTGTCGCTGATACTGACTGCTCCCAGATGAAAGCCAACTGGTAAAGGTTCAGAATCGTCTGTGAAAGGTGCTGGTTGATGATGATGATATGTGGGGTTTACCATCGCAAAACCACCATATGATTACGAGAGATGCCGTAGTAGAGGGCTCAGGAAATTTCGACCACCTTGGGTTCTTTAACGTGCACATAAATCTGAGCACACGGGCCTACATTATTTCCGCCTCCATCGGAAATTCAGCCGCCGCTGCCGGGATTCAATGCCGTGACCTGCGGGTCATCAGCCGAGACGTATGCTGGTTTATCGCGCTGGAAAGCGGCATAAAAATGCCATGTCCCGTGCATATTTTTGTGCCGTGTCCCGCAGGTAGCAGGAAAGTGACGAACATCTGTATGAAGTACAGAAGAGGATTAGCCGACCGCATCGTTGTGTTGCCGCCGTGCCCTTCACGTCGCCAACTAAACGATGCGGTCGGCTAATCCTCTTCGACGCATTCGGCTAATCTATCTATCTATCTATCTATCTATCTATCTATCTATCTATCTATCTATCTATCTATCTATCTATCCATCTATATATCTGTCTGTCTGTCTGTCTGTCTGTCTGTCTGTCTCTCTGTCTGTGTGTCTGTCTGTCTTTCTTTCTCTCCTTCTATCTATCTATCTATCTATCATTCTATCTATCTATCTATCTATCTATCTATCTGTCTGTCTGTCTACCTATCTATCTATCTATCCATCCTCCTATATCTGGGTACTGTCGTGATTGCCTGCCCAACTTGATGTAGAAAAAGTAGTATGAGAGGGTAGCAGGGTTTGAGAAATATGTCTGGCTGATCGTGAGATGAATGACGCAAATTTCTTATTTCTTACGCCGTCAAACCCTTTCCTCGGGACACGTGTGGTACACTCTAGTATACCACGAGAAGCGGTGCGCTGGTATGCGCCAAATTAGATTTACAGTACGTGGTAGTCTTCCATACTTATAAACACCAGACGTGTTCACCGCTATGTTGTGCCAGATCGAATAAATGATGCCTGGAGACAATATCGGAGACTTTATTCATTTGCCTAATGACATTTCCTTGTACGTTGTGGTAGTTTTTGATATCTTCGTCTGTGTTTTGTATGTGTAAGCTCATGTGTTTTATTTTACATGTACTGTTTTTTCATTTTCCTTACAATAACGTACGTGAAACATTTACTCAAGGAGTAGGGAGTGGCTGGCTCCTTATTTGTGAGCCTCCGAGTCTTTTAAAAACGACAGTCTTTTTTTGGGACCTTCGACGCAAAAATTTTGGCCTGTCTGTCTGTCCACTTGTCTGTTTGTCTACTTATAACAGTACCGGGCACTTTAAACGGCACCAGCGTATACCACAAACGGCCGACCCCATCTGCAACACCCACCAATGTTGCTCAAAATGCAGCATTCCTATATGTGCGATTGTCAATTAAAAACAATTTTTGTGCATATCTGAAGCACCATAACAACAACTATATATTCTGTATGTGCTTCTTCTATTAGAAAGCGCATACCATTAAGTTATCCTAAGGACGCTAGCATTCATCACGCGGCGGTGACCATGCAACGCTTGCACAAAGAGGGAAGTGTTTCCAATGCTTTGCTAAGGTGACACGGTGGTGGCACCTACCCTTCGCTTTGAGTTCTACACCTTATCACGTCTGAGACGGGCGCGCCCGTCTCAGAGCCACGCGTTTTTTTTTCCAAGATAACTGCCAGATAGCGCTTATGTCTCGCATGTGCCGTGACTTGTTGCGCTAGTTTACCTCCTCTGCACGCTTGAGGCACTCTAACACAGCTCCTCCACATTGCCATTCACCGATTTTTCTGCGTAGAACAATAAATAAACGTTTGGTTTAATCTCTCCAGACGCAAGACTATCGTCTTTCGACGACTATTGCAGATTAACTTGCAGATACGGTGCTGATTATTTTAGATATCATATCCACAAAAATTATGAGAACAGGTATTGGTAATTTAAACGTGAGACCTCGCAGGGGCCTCTGCGTGAGCAGGCTTTTGGTATGTGGAAACACCAAAGATCCGAGCTAATCTTCCTCCCACGCATAGTCGTGCGTGGCTGAGCTGCGTCTGGAGAAAAAGGGATACTGGTGGTTGAGCCAAGACTGGGTGAGTGAACCTTAAACACAAGAACGACAAAACTATCAATGAAGTTAGTAGAAAAATTGTGACGATTTATTCTATCGACGACAACACATTTCGTGTCTCGAGAGCAGTAGCGTCTAGTTTTCCGCGTCTGAACTGTATGGACGTTAGCGCATAGGTGATGAAGAGCCACGTCAGGGACATGCACATCGATTGTTAACTTAGTGCAGGCGGTTGGGCGAAAAAGATTTTTATTGCCATGCTGTGCCGCTGCAGCAGCGAGAATCGTGCGATGACCTTCAGAAGGTATGTGTGCGTACTGGAGGTCACCGAAGGCAGAAACGAACTAGAGGTCCCGCATAACACCGAGAACTGATAAAGTCTTTGCCTGCGGTGCACCACGAATTCGTAAGTGTAGCGCCTGGTCACTCGAACGGAACTGGTGACGACCGACCATACACCGGCGAGGGTGCGTAAGTTAGCTGACGAGGCGCTCAGACTGTGACGACCTGCGCCAACGCCAAGAACGCCGCGCAAGGAATCAGCCAACAGAGGTGGGGAACAAGTGAAAGGCAAAGTGTCAATTACCTCTTCAGGATAAGTCCCTAATGACTGGGGCAAAATGATGCATCGGGGATCGGTGAGCATGCTCGGTCAAATAAAGGACTGCCGAGTGACAACATCAGACACGAAACTGTTGATGTGAACTGACATGTCATTCTGGTCAATAAAGCCACTATTGAATAACGCTGTTCCAGGAATCATCTTGTTTATGCGCGTTGCTTACGCAATTCATCAAAACTGTAGCATAAATGTGACCAGCTTGGCCATGGTCTGTGAAATCTTAGTTAACATCACTTGAAATGCAACATCGACTACTCTCTTGAACAACTGTTCGATCTTGTCTCCTGCGAGCATCGATGAGTTCACACGTTTGCACAAGTCAACAACGCCTTGAATGTAGCTCGTGAAAGTCTCTGCTGGTTCTTGAGCGTGCTAATGACGCCGTTGTTCTTTGCGGAGCTTTCGCACAGCGGGGCGGTCAAAGACTTGCAAAAAGAGCTTCTTGAACGTATCCCAGCTGGTCGTAGCTTCCCGATTCCTGAACCAGAAACTAGTGACGCCGGCCACGTAATAGTTCAACATTGCTTAGTGTAGCCACATGGTCTTGTTCGCTGCTAACACTTTGTAGTAAAAGCTCAGTAGCTTCTCAACGCATTGGCGATCAGTGCCGCTAAAGGTCGGTGGGCGACGCAGCGGCAACACGTCGGAACATGCAGTGGCACGAATATGGGAGTCACCTCACCTGGAGGGTCCTTCCAGCGTTGCTTGAACTGGAGGTAAAGTGTAACTTCGTAGACACTTGAAATGTGGCAGCGTTGAATACACTTCTAATAATGTACTGCGGATTGGGCTGGATTTAACCACGAAGCCAAACCATTCTTAAATCAAGTTGAATGGTTATAGCTAGTTAGTTTTCCAGTATTGTGATGAAGGGTGTACTCCCAGTAATGCAATCATCTGTGACCCGTCCTAACAATTCCCTTTTTTGTTTAGTTTTAGTAAATGGGGTGTTTTACACGCATATTTGAATCTTTGTAGCAAGATGCATTTGAAAGGAAGCTGGAAATGACTTTTTGTTTGTTTATTCTAGACTTCTGTATAAAAAAAGGTATGGCCTGACAAAGCTAGTTGTAGCCGGAAAGCACGTTTGAATTTGGTGTGGCTGGACACTTTTTAGACAACACCCATAGGGCTATACGCGAGATATGTTGTACTGCATCAAAATTGAAGTGCAGAAACCGAAACCTAGTTCACCGAACACTTGCAGCTTCAAGATTGCTACTTAATATACGTAAAGCTGGTGCTGTGAACGCGACTAGCGCTCTTGTTCAAGATGCATCAGCTTCAAGATGTGCAAGCATGGGCATCAGCAGGCTTATGCATAAGGAGCTGCGGCAAATCATTTACGTTGCCCTATAACAACCATGTAAAGGGAGATATACATCTGATTTTAAGGGTTATAAAATTTTCTGATTGTTTATTATTGCCCACTTCGCACACAAAAAGGGAACACTCCGACATGAAGTTAGAATTTTCAAAAGTTATGAGACCACAAGGCGCAAAGTTGAATATTTTCACTGTGCAGACAGGCACCCTTGAATATTGATTATCTGGGTAACAATGCCGTTCGACAGTTCGCAGTCAGAAATCGCTGAGACACTCAGTTTCCTTTTCTATAAACTTTTCGAGTTCCATGAGATACAGTTATTTATATAAATTACATGTTTCCAGGCAGCATTACCGCAATATCGCACATACCAGAAACTTATCCTTACATTCACTTATAGTCTCTGACCGCGAGCTGCTTGCGTCTAAACGCGCGCACAGCAAACTGTTTTACGACTTTCTCTGCGAAAGTTTTTCGTCCCTCTTTCCATTCTTTTATGACGCAGCGAGAGCAGGCAGAGTCCAGACAAGTGGTCGTCTGACGTCATCTAACGATATCACCCCTAACAAAAATGGACTCTTAGTTTCAATTGACCACGTGTCGAAGCATTTTTCACTCAATAGATGGTTAATTAAACGGCATCTTCTAATGAGTGCACTCATTGAAGCTTCATTTGACATGAGGTACGAAAATGTTGATTAATTGATTTGTGGGGTTTAACGTCCCAAAACCACCATATGATTATGAGAGACGCCGTAGTGGAGGGCTCCGGAAATTTTGACCACCTGGGGTTCTTTCACGTGCACCCAAATCTGAGTACAAGGGCCTACAACATAGGTACGAAAATGTCAATTCACTCTCACTCTTTACATTTTTAATTGACATGCGTCAAGAAATGCTCAGTTGAACCGCAGTCACTAGAAATATAATTGACATGCGTTAAGATATGTTTAACTGAACCACAGTCACTACATATTTGATTCACATGCGCTAAGAAACGTTCAACTGAACTGCAGTCACTACATGTTTAATTGACCTAGTATTGATCACTGTTGATGAGGAATAGCTGATGATTAATTTTGACGCCTAGCTACATCTAGATCAGGGGCCAAACGCACAAAAAGTGCGCTTGTGTGCGTGTGCGTTTGTGTGTTCGTGTTTGTGCGCGCGTTTGTCAGTTTTATAGTGGGTATATTTCTTCACGATGCATTCGTCATTACTATAGGTTCTGCATCACGCATATAGTTACAGCACTCCGGGGTGCAGCAATGTATTACATAAAACTATATGCAAGAAAATGCTTTCAGGTACTAGCTGTGCGGCACACGTGCTTCTGAACTGCCTACATGGATATTTATCTCATACACACTAGCGTGTAGCAGTCTACTGTGGTACATGATTTTTTTTTTCATTGATGCTTTAAAAATTTGTTTTCTGACATTAGCAAAAATATCGTTCATTCGTTGTTTATAGCAATGCAGATTCTGTGCATTGAGAGGCCAATTCCTTTAATAATAATATAATTGGTACTATTTTAATATTAATAATAATCTTCATTCATTACAAGTATAGTAAACAAGTGAATAGGACGTATCGTGGTGTAGCATTTCTGCAGATTCACCGCATATTTCAAATGTCGGGCCCTTTTTCCTGTCAGGCGGTCGACTCGTGTGTGGGGAGAGAAGTAGGGTGCAGAATCCGCACTGCATTGTTCAAAACCTGGCCGGTATGGCCGTTATTTTCTTTTTTTTTAGCAAGTCAAGCGCAGCGGAGGTTACTCGTGCAGACACTAACGTGGAGGACACATGGGGAGTTGATGACCACTGAACGGTTGAAAAGGTGCCTGAGCCCTTTTGCTCTTGCGATCAAGAAAACATAACAAGACAAGAATAATTTGCAGACTGTTTAACATTGCGTTATGAAAACTTGAAACTTAGTTTTCCAACAAGCTTCACAGTATTAGCCGCCGTGCGAAGTGTAAATTTGAGATGGCCGCTTTGCGCTTGTTGCGTATCCCTCCACACCACACTTCTTTCTTCAAAATCGCTCACCGGAGTGACACGTGCGGCTCGTGCTTGCCACTTGATTTTTTTGCCTGATTTCGGGGAACGTGAGGGCCACGGTTTGCGCACACTATCTGCTCAAAATTGAAGAAACTACTCCACTGCATCTGATCCAATTGTTACGGTACATGGACATTTGTGCCGGTGGTGCGGCTGTTCATCAGACTTCCAAATTTCCAACGAAAAAATAGACACTTCGCTCACATGCAAGACTCTAGCACAGCTTCCTTTCTGCGAACTACAGAAATAGACGTCGTCATTTGGATTAGTCCATCAACATTCACTCCAATCGCTGGATCTGCAGACCACGTGGCTCAGATGATTATTTTTTAAGGTAAGTTTGCCATTTTTCATTGCCTTCATACGTTCTATTTGTAAGCTATGAAAACTGATAAAGTATTGCGTGCAGGGTGTTTTTAGAATATCCAACTGCGTAGATATGTGGGCTTAGCATTATAAGCCGTCCTCTCCTGGATACTTTATTTTGTAACAACACGTTCTCTTTTTGTTGCATTTCTTACTGGTAGGCCTCACCCTAGTTATTCGACAACAGGCGCTCCGCCAACTAAAATCCTAGTCGTCTCTATTTTCGCTTTAACACAGATGCTAACAGATCTGTGTTTTGCTTCTTGGATTACACAATTAATAGAACACCGTGCATTCCTGTGTACGCGCGTGAGGTATCATTCACGTGAATTATGGACCGATGTCCTAATTCTGTGATTATCGCCCTGTTTATACTTTGTTAGAGGGACTGAACGTGTTTCCAATTGAAACAACGCACCCGAGAAGAAATTGTCGGTCGGGCGAGTTTTCAATGATCAGTCTTATTTTATTGCTAGCAACTGCTTAAACAATGCACTGATAACAGTTAATTCAATACCGCTTCTGAAACACAATATACAAGTGGCAAATTTTCAAGAAATCCTAGCGTGAATTTTCGACAATTGCATAACACACTTGCATATCATACGATTTTGACCAAACCCAATAAGGGTTGAATATACACTCCCCTAAATTGTTTCAATTGACACTTTGTACTTAAAGTCACTAGCAGGTCAAGAATTTCTTCCGCAAAAACTGATATTTCGCAAAAAAATGATATTATATAGAAGCACGGTGGTCAATATTCTTCTGAAACCCAATAAAAAAAGCCAATAGACATTTATTTAAACACAGTACATCTTATGGACACAAGTCAGTTTAGCCTCAAATAAATCAATATAAGCATTTCTATAGAGACGTCTTCAAGCACCCCATCTTGCTTAAAGTAAAGTAGGGACAATAAAGTGGAATGCTGGGCCAGTTGGTACAAGATATTGTGGAAGTATATGAGCGCACAAGGTATAAAGAAAAAGCACTTGACAGGAAAGACGCTCACCCCGCCATGGTAGTCTAGTGGCTAAGGTACTCGAATACTGACCCGCAGGTCGTGGGATTGAATCCCGGCTGCGGCAGCTTCATTTCCGACGGAGGCGGAAATGTTGTAGGCCCGTTTGCTCAGATTCGGATCACGTTAAAGAGCCCCATATGGTCGAAATTTTCGGAGCTCTCCACTACGGCGTCTCTCATAATCATATGATGGTTTTGGGACTTTAAACCCTACATATCAATCAATCAGAAAAGACGCTCAACTTACAACTGAGCTTTTATTAGAAAGCATTCATTGCACGAGATTAGGGTAAACAAAATCACGTGTATCAGTGTTTCTTAGGTAGCACTAGTGAAAAAGAGTTGTCTCTTTTGAGCTGTTGAAGCAGATAAACATACCTTTTTTTTAGGAGGGGGGGGGGGTGGATGGCACTTTGAAGTGATGGTTGCGTCTGCGCGTTTGTGTTCTCGTGCAGTGAATGTTTTCTAATAAAAGTTCAGTTGTAAGTTGAGCGCCTTTCCTGTCAAGTGCTTATTCCTTCTACCTTGATTGTTCTTTATTCTACCTTGATTGTTTTTTTTAAAGAGTTTTTTATCGATCGTTCGGTGAAACTGATTTTTCACGATGCTTGCAAAGGTTTATTTTATTTTTTAAAACTGTGTTAGACAGCTGAGGACGTTTCGATCTTAGTTTTCGTAGTGTCTCTCTTCTGTCGTTTTTTTTTTATAGGTGCTGTCAAGTTCAACAAAGGGTAGTACGAGCCTTGTCGTCATCCTTTTCACAGAAATATCACGCAGGTGCTTGATTCGCCCAATCTTTCGTTTCGGAAGGCAACTGTCGGCCTGATACTGTGATGATTTGAACCAAATAGAAGATCGTCAATACTCAAAACAGCTATGATGAAAGGCCATCCCCCTTGATTACTCTCCTTTTGATGTAGGGTTCGTGAGTTCAATTATTCCTGAATTCTTTTCTAGCGTGGCGCGTTAGTTCGATATATATATATATATATATATATATATATATATATATATATATATATATATATATATATATATGTATATATATATATATATATATATATATATATATATATATATATATACGCCTTCCTTAAACTTGTACCTGGGCGAGTTTGCTCTGCGAACTTGTGTAAGTAGTGGCGATGCACAAGCACCTGTACTCATGTAAGGAAGTAACAGCATGCAAAGTTGGGAGAGTTGAATTGAGGACATTCTTGCAAACATTTTGGCACGCACACTATAGACGACGAAAGCACCCTTGTGTCTTCTCGCCTTTTATTTTTTCGTCTATTATGTTCTCGCCGAAATATTTTCATGAATGTCTTGAAAACAAGATTATCGTAGAGTCTTAGTGCCGGAGAGCCGTAGCCGATGGAACCCCGCGTACTTTGTGCTCTGCCCGTGTTCTCGCTGTTCAGCAGCTGCACCCAAGCTGAGTGGCGACTATTCACTAAGCTTCATGTTTAGAGCGTAAGCGTAAAAACAAAGAAAGGAAAGGCAGGATCGAATGCTAAATAGTAAAACTACTTCTTTTTTCTAGTCTTTAGGGTAGGCTGTTTGTTAGGCTAGTGTAAAGCCCGTCCACGCGTTTCCAACCGACTCGTTTTCCCATCGGCCTTTGCAACAGTCCTCCTACCAGCGGAAGCCGAGGTGCCGTCCTGATGTGTCTGCTGTTTTTGCGGTTCCAGGACCTACATCATATGCTTCGCACCCCATGAATATGGTGAAGTAAACAAAGCTCACACCAGCCGACGTTCGGCTGTCGACTCCGTTGGGCAGCCTTGTGCGCAGCAGACAGGTGGAATGCCATGCGAGCTAACGATGAAATTGAAGATAACGCTTGTGGTATGAAGAAGAAAATATCTGCTCACTCGCGTCGGAAGGAACAAGACGAAAGGAAAACGCGGAAGAAGGTGGTTCAATAACTTCCTCTTGGAAGCCCTGGAAGCGGAACTAGGTGGCGGCGGTGAAAAAAAGGTTGCGCTAGCTAAATAAAAAAATGCTGCATATGCGCGGAGTGAATGATGGAGAGTGGGGCGCAGCATCCATCCGTCCATTCGTTCTTGCTTCCGTCCGTCCATGCGTCTTCCTGTGTGACTGTGCACGCGTCCATCCGCCCGTCCATTCGTGCGTCTGTTCGTGCGTCCGCACGCCCATCCGTGCGTCCGGCCCTGCGTTTGTCCATGCATCCGCCCCTGCGTCCGTCCATGCGTCCCTCCGCCCATGCAGCCATCCATGCGTCTGTCTGTGTGTCCGTTCGTCCATCTAGTTAACACTCCGAGTACCACAATATCGCATCTTTTCGTCGTATATTTCGCATATAGAAGCACCGCCATCCAGCAGACATTCCAAGGACTAAATGAGAGGTGGCGCACGCACACTTTCTTACGGCTTGCGCTTCGGGTTTACTTCCCACCTTTAACCACCTCGAGTTCATGGTAGATACTAGTTCACTGTATTCATGGCACTGCGGCCCAACGCTCGCTAAACCTTTCTAAAACCAAGGAGGTTACGCTCAGCGAGTATAACGGAGCAACCCTTTCTTGCCAGATAGTGTTCAATGCACCTGCCAATGGCTGCTAATGGGGAATGAGAAAATGGAGAATTCGGCTTTCAGTGTACGCTCACGCTGCGAACTTTTTATTGTTCAACAACACACAGAAAAAATCTCCCACCGGCACCACCTTGCAGGTCAAAAGACTCGTTACACACTACGACTACGACTACGACTACGAGGGACGAACGGGTGGCGCTTTAAGGAGCTTCACCCCTAAAAAGCGGCAGTGAATGCGATGGAGGGGTTTACCTCACCCAGGTGAAAATGCGTCATATGGGAAAGCACCGTGTTGCTAGCAAAGAGCCTAGGCATTACCCATGCAAGGTCAAAAAAGTTCATCTGAAGAGGAAATTTCCGTTTCGAATTGGAAGAAGGCCAGATGCATAATTTGCAGTTGAAAAGGTTTTCACAGGTGGACGGCTTGAGCTTGGCTTTGTTGGTGCCTGGCTAATTGTGTTTTCACAAAAGGAAGATCAGAAGAAAGGCTCCTTGACTGATTGATTTTTTAACATCGTGAATAAAAGAACCAATCTGGGAAGTGTATGGCCACTGAAGTGCGCAGAATAATCAAGAATAATCTTCGGGACATGAATGAGAGTGAAAGGGGGGAGGGTTGGTGCGGCTTGAAGGGAGGGAAGGTAAATGCCCCCTTTTCACCCTACTGCCGAAACCTATGTGTGCAAGTACGAAGAGCTTACCTCTAGCATGGCAAATGCGGCAAAACTATCATCGCACGCTGAGGTGGCCTCTTCGAAATCGTCATGAACGCTGTATCGAGCAGCCAGAGTAAATAGAGTGCACCGCAGAGAAGCGAGATCGAGAGAGAGATGCTCTTGCGCGGATCAGAACTGGAACGCTCCCGGGCAGTGCATCAATGGCTGGATAATTTTCGGTTTCGAATTGAGATTGTTAACTTTTTGTGCCGTCTGTCAGCGTAAATTTACCGGGAATCCCGTCACTCGTTGATGGCGGAGTGCATCGAATTCTCAGGGATTTCCGGTATTGTAACGCAGCCCGTTGAAGAGCGAGTGGGTGTCTGTCCCGTGCCTGGGCAATTGACATTTGTATAATAGCAAAGGCGCTTTGCAACGCAGTCTCACGCGGTTCTATTTCTTTTTTGCCTATTTTAAAGTAATTTTACTGCCCCATTGAATATCCAGCGAACGCGAATACCACGCGAATATAGAAAACCATGACGCCCCAGTGTAAAACACTTAGACGATGCACTCTTTTATCATTGCGCATATTCGCGTGCAATACGAGTTACTCTTTCATAGTTATTTGCGGTCGTCGTATGAGCTCGGAATATGATTGCTGCTCAAATAAACAGTAGTTTACATGATTGTTTTTCGTGAAGTTTGGAGAGAGCAACAATTTTATTAGACTCAAGGCAGCTTCGCCCTAGTGTTGCCTAAAGTAAAGGAAGTGAAGAGCCCAGAATCCTTCTTTGTGCACCTTTAAAGTTTCCTCTTGTTTTCTTCATTTCTTTTTTTCTCTTTCAGCTCCATGTTTGATTGATTGATTTGTGGGGTTTAACGTCCCAAAACCACCATATGATTATGAGAGACGCCGTAGTGGAGGGCTCCGGAAAATTCGACCACCTGGGGTTCTTTAACGTGCGCCCAAATCTGACCAGCTCCATGTTTTTTACATTACTTTTCTTTAGCACAAAAGTGTTCTATGCAGTGGTCCATCACGCCTCCCCTGACTTATTTTCGTCACAGATATGAAATTTTAAATTGTGTTGAAGTCGGTTTCAAAAACGTGAAGAAAACGTTTCCTCTTGGGGTGTCGAATCACTACCATCTTGATTTTCAGCACACAGCGCTAGTCACTGGCGCACGTAACACACGCTGTCACAAGCGCTAACGGCTAGGCATTTATACGCACCATATACCTTTTGGGGGTCCTCAGAGCTCGGAGACTTCCGCACGTGTTTGTCACCCGTGGCAAGATAGCTCTATGAGCTCGCGTTGGGCTGTAGCTTTGGGCGCGGCGCCTCTCACGTTACGACGAGCGCCACCTCCACGGGGAGTAAGCTCTCCTGCACGCGCTTGTCAGACTACTGGTTCGGGAGAGCCCGAAGGCCACCTCGCTCGTTGCCGTGGCCACGTCCACGTTTATGGAAAGGGCACACTCGCGAGGAGTGTTGCGGAAGGAGCAGGCACGGCAAAAAAAAAAAAAAAAACTCGAGTCTGGCGATAGCTCTCTGTTGTTTCAAAAATAGAATGTTGTTCATAGCAGCAAGTTATAACGGTGAATCGAGATCGCGATAAGCATTATAGATAATTCTTACAGTACTCTTATGGATAATTGGACGTTTATGTACATCTTTTATTTATACGTGTCCCAGGCAAAACATGCGTACCCTAGGCGGTGTCGAATAAATGTATTGTATGGAAGCAGCTTGGTCTAAGATGACGAATTTTATTTTATTTAGTGCCAACGAAGCCCCAATTTTCTAGAGGCAGAGGTGTCACCCACATAATTGCTTCACCATACTGTATTGCTAATCGTAACTTCCAACTATTTAAAATTGTTCACTTTCCTTAAGGAATATTTATATTAGGTGTACAGTGATAGAAAAGGGCTTATTTTAATTGAAACTTGCATAAACACTGATTTACCTATGTTTAAACACATCGACCAGGTGTTGAACTGATATGAGAGATAATTTACGTGCGCTGCAAGCAATCTTGATTCCTTTCACTTTTATTTGACTTATAAAGACTTCAGTCATCTACAAAAATTTTTATGCTTTCGGCATTGGTACAAACTAATGAAACGGTATCACTGATAAAGATAAGAAACAATGCAGGGTCTAACACATTGCCCTCGAAAGCTTTCGAGGTTACAGGCAGAACACAATAGCTGCAGTCATGGACCAGGACAAACTACTGTCAGCTGATGAGGTAAGAGCAAACCCACTGAAATAACTGTTAATAAATAGACCTATGTTTAAAAGTTTCGTGAGTAATTAACTGTGGCAGACACGGTCGAAAGCTTTTTCAATATCTGAGAGTACGGTGTATAATCGGTAGCCCTTATGAAGTGCTGTTGCAAAGTGATGAATAGCGGTGACAAGTTGGCTGGTATTCCTGAGGTCTTTCCTGAAATCATGTTGGAACGAAGTCAAATTATTGTTTCCTTCAAGAACTTAAGTTATGTATTGCGTGATGTGCTCAAGAAGTTTACAAGAACCGGAAGTTCATGGTACAGGCCAGGAGCTCCAAACTTTCAGGTGATCACTCTTCTCAAATACACGAATAATACGCGCTGTCGGCCAGTCTTTGGGAGCAATTGAATTATAAAGAAAAAGAGGAAAAATAAGGCTGAAAACATGTGCGAAAAGTTCAGTGTAACGTTCAAGAAATACGTTAGATATTTCTGCAACGTTACGGGAAGGACACTTTACAGGAAAGAAATCGGCAAATATGGTAGAAAAAAAACTGTTATTTTTGTCAGAATGGTCTCCCTGAGTGAATACCGATTGAAAATAGTGATTGAATCGGTTTGTAGTTTTGGTTGGATCGTCGGAAATACAACTGTATACTGATATCTCGGTTGGTGTTTTCTTCGTATTGCTCAGGTACCTGCATGTACTATCTGAGTGAGTTTTCAGAAAGTCAAGAAGCGAGTGCTTGAAGTACACTCTGAAAACTAAGAGAGTGCTGGGCACTCTCTGTTGGAGAGTATTTTGTTGTCCCATATTTCACTGTCTTTTCCAGTGTAAATCCACTCTTGCTAACGCAGAGTTCAGTAATTCCCTCATAACGGGTCAAAGCACTACCCCTAAACAGAGTAACATAACGCTGCTCGAAGCAGACTAGGGTGACCCCACCGAAGAAAATAATAGTCCACCTCACACAAAAAATAGCAGAACTTGAGCCGAAATCAAGTTTTTTTATTGTTTTTCACGAATCTCCGCGCGCGCGGATCGTAAGGGTATTTAAATACAAGCACTACAACAAAAAAGTAAATCTAAAAAAAACTTCATGGAGTGGGAATCGAAACTTCAACCTCTAGATGCACTGCAGATTGCTAGCTCTCTACGCTAACTAACCAATACTGCACACTAAAAGACGGTTAGTGGGTGTTGATTTTTTTATTTTATAAGTAAAGTTGTTGATATGTCGGCATTTTCTTGTTCAGACAGAGACATTTGAGTGTCTCCGCGCTTCTCAAAACCAGCCAGACTGTACCTATCGTGCTTACTATGTTTTGTTTTGTACTTGTTAAGACTAGAACGACTATCCGACAAGTTTTTTTTTTTTTTGCAGTAGGAAAAGAGAAGGTTAGCACCACCAATTATATGAACGTCAGTTGCACTGACTTGCTAAGTGGTCAGTCATTTCGGCTACGAAACATAACGCTTCAAAAGTGTACACTATAGAATTTAGCTTTTTTAACCCCATTGACATAATTTTGGTAATTCTTGTTCACGTTCAACAACTGAAGACAGAATACTTCACTCTAGCCGTACTGTACGCAAAGCGCACGGCACCATCGCCCGCGTGCGATGGTTGAAGCGAAAAACATGAATAATATTATAAGAATAATGCCATAGCCATTTGCATAGAGTTTTGATCGTGAGCGATTGAGTGGGATAGTATTCGCTTATATCACTATAGAGATCCGAAGCTCAAAACGTTAAGTCCAAGGTGTCTTCTAGTGCATTTGAACTTACTGGCGCGTGCTGTAAGCACTGTTTTTTGTTAATGGTCTCTAACGCCTCAACAAACAAATCAAGTACGCTTTAATGCATATATGTGTCGCTATTAGGTAGTGCTAAGCACTCGCGGTGTGCCAACACAACTAAAAGTAATCGATACCAAGAGCACACTCTCACTCAGGTCCCGGATAACGAATGGCACATAGGCTGCGCATTCCTGCGTACTGACTAAAATCCTGCTTATTGGGAGCCCAGCGAAAAAAAAATACCCGTGACATCCGCGTGGTGCGGCAGTCTCGCATAAAGCCGGTAAGAGCAGGCGCAAGAAGAAAAAAAAGAAAAAAAAGCGGAGAGCCACCGCCTTCGTCGCGCTAGCCAGGCGCCAGGAGCCGCCATTAACTTACGCAGAATCGTCCAGCCAGAAGCGCGAGCGCGTAAAAAAAAAACAGAAACGCCATCCCCCCCCCCCCCCCCCCCCTGACCGCCGCCAAGCCAGCTGGGCGCCCTGCGCCAGCGTTACGTTCCCCATCGCCTGCATGCCGTGGCATTTGTGCGTCGCGGTTTTGACCGGCGGTCTTGTGATGGTCGTTTTTTAACAAGATCGTTTAGAACGGGAATATTTTCCAGTGCTATATGGCACACTTCATTCAAGATACCGAACAATGCTCTGGATTTGGGCGTACACTGGGATGTGCAGTCCCATTGTTACTCTTTTGACTTCCACAAATGAGTACAAACAACTTTCCGCTCATGAGTTGTCGAGATATGACACTGTGTCATGCACTGAATACAAGAGTACTAATGCATGCACGACAGCTTACTGAAATGCTGGCCTATGTATGTTGTTGCTCTTGTTCTACGAAACGAGTTGAACTGATGATTTTAGGAAAGAATGGCTAAAAAGAAATAGCCCGATGGCCACGAGACAGAAAACGATCAAAATTAAAAATTGATTGGTCGATGTCTGATTAACGGTTGCCTAATTTGATGATGAACATCAAGTACAGAACTCGAAAAATCAGGCTCAGAAGTCTGCAGGAGAGCCCCGCCGCTGTTTTCCAGTGTCTAAGGTACTCGTCTGCTGACCCGCAGGTCGTGGGATTGAATCCCAACTGCGGCGGCTGCATTT
The DNA here is from genome assembly GCF_043290135.1 of Rhipicephalus microplus. Classification (NCBI taxonomy): domain Eukaryota; kingdom Metazoa; phylum Arthropoda; class Arachnida; order Ixodida; family Ixodidae; genus Rhipicephalus; species Rhipicephalus microplus. The sequence goes on from NC_134701.1 coordinate 71,080,888, forward strand.
CTGATGGAGGAGGAAATGTCGTAGGCTCGTGTGCTCAGATTTAGGGGCACGTTAAAGAAGCCAGGTGGTGGAAGTTTCCGAAGCCCTCCACTACGGCGTCTCTCATAATCATATGGTGGTTTTGGGACGTTGAACTCCACGTATCAATCTATCAGTCAAAGTCGGCAGGAGAGCGTATGTCACCAACATTTGCTTACTCTTTTGAATATTAAGTACAGTTCTCATATTGCAGCATGGATTTGTAACAGCGAACCACGACTAAGATAACCAGTGTACTGCTGTGGAGATACTGTACCAGCTATAAAAAAACCCATTTTCTAAAGAGCAACTGTTAGCAGTAGCTATAAATATTTTGAGGTTTATTCTTCTGCACCATTTCTTGACCCCAACTGCACGCCGACGTTCGCGAAAGAGATATGCAGAGACATTTTTTATTTGAAGAGAGACCACCTGTCCGTCGCTAGTTTGTGTACGTCATACTTGACCTTGGCGCGAGTTTCGGCATTCACTCGAACAGCGGTGTGATGCTGAATAAAGATAAGAGTAGCCAATCCCCATAAATACGATCAGTTAAAGACTGAAAATGAGTAAAAACCACTCTATATAATGAAATAATGCGCATAAATTCTAATTGCAGAAGTAAGTAATCGTTGAAATGCTAAAAGGTGCTGCTGCCCCAGCGTGCAGCTCGCGGCAGTTCGCGCGTACGAAATGCAAATGTTACAATAGGCACGCTAAAATACCCATGAAGCGTTTACGTGCAAAAGCGCAGTGTCTTCAAACAGCTGAGAATAGGCTGCTGTCACTGACACGCGTGTACCTCCCGACACAAACCAGCAAAATTTTTCACAGCGCACGCACCTGCGAGAAACAAACGCAGGTTTTGACAGCCGTACACAGCCTCGTCCGCGAATTTATGTGAGCGTAACACCTGCAGTTCACGATAAAGCCCTAAAACGACGCACAAACACATGTTAAGTGTTCTTGCGGAACCGCTCACCACGAACCGAAGTCGGAGCCGAAAGCGCTCACCGTTGTCTCTAAATCATGAAGCCCAAAAAACTATTTGCTGATAAAATGCATGCACATGGCACAAAAACAGTTCAAGGTTCGGAAGACCGTTTGGAAAAATCCACTTGGTAGATATTGCCACGTTCCATTTTCCAAGTTTTGTTATCGTCCCAAAGCGCTACACAAGTCTCAGCGCAAACCGCGCCTGCAGTTTTCGAGAAGCTTCCGGGCTGTAGTAGATCACTTCAATAAGGTCACGCCTACTCCGCGAAATGTACAGATTATTCTGGAACCTACGCCACCGCCAGCGATAACGCTAGAACATTCGACGGCAAGAGTATAAATGCCGACGCGCTTCGCCGCTTATCAGTAGTTGATCGACGGCCGACGCTCCGTTCACTGCTTACCTGGTGCCGGGCTAACCGCTTCTCGGCTTTTGGTTTTCACGGTCAGACCAGGTCCTGCCGGCTTCACCGCCTCGTGCGAGCGACTGCCACCTCTGGGTCTCGGGCCTTCCAGCCCGGAGACCCCCACCCCTATGCCAGGAGGAGCACGGTTGCCGCTCCACGCTACCATTCCGGAGCCCGCCTGCAGCCCACCCGACTCCACCTGATCCCGAGCGGCGTCTCCCCAGGCTTAGCCGCAGATCTACCAGAGTGCAGCTCGACTGCGCGCTACTAGTTTTCTACAAGTCACGCCCCCTTCTGCTGGCGACAGCCCCTCCAGAATGGCGGCCACTACCGACCTCCCAGTGCGGGAGAACTACTTCCTCTTCACAGCGCCGGACGGCGACGTATCCCTTGATGATCTTATAGACGCTATTGAATTAGAAGCTGGTGACGATAGTGTTCTTGTTATGCAGCATATGGGCGGGGCCAAGTTTCTCGTCTGTACACGTAACGCCAGCCAGGCAACAAAGTTAATGGTGGCGGAAGGTTTCTGGGTTAATGGAGTAAGCGTACTGGTTGAGGCCGTCGGGCCGCTTCTCACGTACGTCAACGTCTGCCGATACCCCGCCTACCTGTCTGACGAGATACTTGGCAACGCCCTAGCACAGTACGGTAAGGTGCGGGGCATCTCGTTTGCTACTGTGGCCACCCGCCAAAATAAGTTGAACGGCGTCAGAGTCGTAAAAATCGAAATGAGTAAGCCGGTGCCCAACTTTGCGATCATTGCGGGGCACCGGGTCATGTTCGAATATAGAGGCATGAGGCGGGTGTGCGTGCGATGTAGTGAGTTGGGCCACATGGCGACTGCATGCTCCGCACCATACTGCAAACGATGCGGAACTTTCGGTCATGAAACTGAGAGCTGTTCAGCCGAATGTAAGCGTTGCGAAGGTCACCACGGAACGAAAGAATGTTTCAGGAGGCGCTTTTTTGCGTCAGCCGCTCGTGGGTTCCCCTCGGTATCGGACCTCGCGTCGAACTCGGTCCAGCCGAGTGGCTCCCGGTCGCAGAAGCCAGGCGAACCCCCCTCTCGCTTACAAGTGCTCGTACCCAAGACCGCGCCCCCCCCCCCCCCAAGGCCTCCCTCCCCCCAAGGCCGCGACACGGATGCCAGCTTGCTCACAGGAAGCACTGCGGCGGATTCATCCGCCAACGAGGAAAACCAGCCCGAGAAGACTTACGATGCCGCCACCATGTCATCGGAAACGGAATCGAGCTACCTCGAAACCGTCTCGGCCCAATCGTCCCCGTCTATGCCATTCGTCCCCCCGTCAGTCCAAGATGAAGGCCACAACTTCCCGGTGCTTGCCGAAACTTTCAAGCGAAGTGAGCCCCCCCAAACCGCCTCCCAAACACCCGTTAACGTGTTGGCCCGAGTGTGCGCCCAGGACTTGGACGACGCTACCAATGACCCCGACAAGGACGAATTGCCCATCGTGAGCCGCGGGTATTACGCGCTCCCTGACGACCAAGACCGTGCTCAAATAAACCAGCCCTTCTCCTTTGACCCCCCCCCCCCCCTCCGGTAAAGCGTCGCCCTACACAGACCGCCAACTTCACCCACTCGCGTCCCAGCGGGTGCCAGGCCGCGAGCAGAGAGCTCGTTCGCGCTCGCGCCGACGCCAGGGAGAGAACTAGAAAGAAACGAGAGGGAGAGCCACAAGCAGAGAGGCGCGGCAACGCCGAATTGGGTCAGAAGCGACGGCGAGCGACAGCGATGCCCCACCGAAGGCGAAGACGCAGAAGCTCGGCCAAAGCGCCGCAGGCAAAGGGGAACCGCCCCCTAAAGCCAGCGCGCCGATCTAACAACACCTTCGCTTCGTTACAGACGCCAGTGCCCGTGCGCGCCGGCGCCGCCGTTTACCCCTTCCTGTTTCACTCCCCCATGCGCTGCCTCCTCTTGCCCCCACCCCTCTCTTCCATACACTCACGTACCCCCCTCGTTTCCACTCCACCATAGTGCGACTGATGGCTGACCGAATCCGTTTCGCCACTTGGAATGTTCGCGGTTTCCGCGACAAGACGAAACAAACCGCGGTCGTTTCCTTTGCGAAAGCCCGCAGCATCGACTTGTTGTTCGTCCACGAGACGAATTTCCGATCCCCCCTCGACGTCGCTCGCTTCCGCAGCCTCTGCCACGTCGAAGCCTTCTTCTCATTGACGAGGACCAGGTCATGCGGGGTTGGGGTTGTGTTCGTCACCGGGAGGTTTAGGCAAAAAGCCCATTGCGTGTTTGGCGCTGACGGCCGCACAATAATGCTTGACATCTTCATCGATGGGCAGAAAGTCCGGTTTGTGAACGTGTACGCGCCAGTAACTAGATCGGAGACGAACCCCTTTTTCAGGGAGCTTGGCGAGTACCTGCTGGCCCCCCTCCCGCACGTAGTCCTTGGAGACTTTAACTGTGTGGTCGACACTGCGAGGGATATCCGGGGACCAAGTTGCGGAGGCTCAGCCTACCGTGCAAAAGAACTGATCAAAGTTCTCGAACGCCTCCGACTTTCAGACGCATGGGTCCGCCTCCACGACGACGACTTCGGCCCCACCCGCGTGTCGAGGGTCACCGCTAGCCGGCTAGACCGCGCGTACTTACCGGAGCTCCTACTTCCATCCCTAACAGCGTGCGAGGTGGTCCCGTTGCCACCCCCTTAGGCCGCTCTGTCTGATCACGCGCCACTGCTAACAACCCTCCGTGCAAAGCCTGGCCCCAAACCAGCCGACGCATCGTGGCGCCTGGATCCTGCACTACTAAAGGATCCGGTGTCTGCACCACAGATCAAGACGCTCATAGAGGCCTCGATTAGAGCATCCCCCCGCGTAACCCCGACTACCTGGGACGACCTCAAGGAGGCCTGGAAGGTGCTCCTCCAAGACGAAGGCCGTAAAAGGAAAAAGCGCTTGACGTCCCAGATGAACGAGTTACTGCGCAGAATGCGTATCATTCAGAGTGCTGACACCCTCACCTCCTGTACACGAGATTACCTAGCCTCGCTCAAGGTGCAGTACGAATGGCTTCTTCGGGCAGCTACTGGCGAAAAGCGCGCGACTTGGGCCACCTCGAACGAGCGGCCAGAGGTAGTCTCGCGCGAAGTAAGGGGAAACGGCTCTGTGCGTATTGCAGAAGTAAAGCGCCCAGATGGTACCCTCGCGAAAGACCCGGTTGAGATCGAGGCGACCTTCTTGCACCACTTCGAGACAGCCTTTCACGAGCCGGACGCCACAATGATCGCCTCGGAGCCAGCGTCCCTGTCGGAGCCGTGTAAATTCCTTAAGCGTCTGGAAGAGGATGAATGCCTGACTATGTGCGGCGCAGCGACGTTACCGGAATTGAGGGCCGCTATCCAGTCAATGCCACCAAACTCAGCTCCCGGTGCGGACGGCCTCACAGCGGGCTTCTACGCCACCTATTTCGAGAGCCTATGTGAACCGCTCCTAGCCATAGTCAACACGGTCCTTGACGGACACGCGAAACCTGCCTCCTTCGGCATGGGGCGCGTAGTCCTCATTCTTAAAGAAGGTGCATCGCCGAACGACCCTGCTTCTTGGCGCCCGATCACGTTGTTAAATGTAGACTACAAGATCGTGTCGTCAATCTTGAACAGCCGACTAAAGGCCTTTCTGCCGGATATTATTGCTCCACACCAGGCTTGCGCAGTCCCGGGCAGATCAATGTTCACCAACCTGACCACGACAAGGGACGTGTTCCAGTACGCTTCGGAGAAAAGTCACTGGAGCCTTTTTTTCACTTGATCAGGCCAAGGCTTTCGATAGGGTCAGGCACACCTACCTGTTCGAAACCCTGCGAGAGTTTGGCCTACCGGCAAGCTTTGTACAAGTGATAAGGCTCCTGTACTCAGACCTCAGGTGCCACGTAGTAGTAAATGGCTCCACGACGGACACCTTTCAGTACACGAGAGGGATCAGACAGGGGTGCCCGCTTGGCCCAACCCTCTTTGTACTCGCGATAGAGCCGCTACTTACATCCCTGGCAAGCGACGCGCACATCCGGGGCCTTCCTCTCACAGGAACTGCGGACCTGAAAGTCCTCGCATACGCTGACGATATCTCCCTTTTTGTGCGAGATCCAAGCAGTTTCGAGCGCTTTCACCAGGTATTCGCGTCATACGCCCTAGCATCAGGGGCACAGCTAAATGAGAGGAAGTGTAAAGCCCTCCTATTCGGCCATTTCCCGGCGCACGTGATCGGCAACTTCGAGGTAGTCACCGCTGTTAAGGTCCTCGGCATATACTTTTCCCGCGAGGGAGTTACGTTCTCAACGTGGTCCCGAGTCATGGACAGGGCTTCACAAGTGTCGGAGAGCACTAACCTACAAGGCCTGACGCTATGCGAGAAAGCCGTAGCCGTCAAAACAAGCATTTGCGCCCTAGCCTCGCATGCGAGCCGAGTAGCGGTGATGCCCACAAGAACAGCAAGCCAGTTGACCAAACTCATTAACGCATACCTCTGGGATGGGAAACCGCCACCATTGAAGCAAAACTTGCTACAACTGGCAGTGTCAGAAGGGGGTCTCGGCCTACCACATGTGTTGACCACGAGCAGAGTCCTGGCCCTGAAAACCGCCCGCATGCTCGCGCGCGCGAGCGATTACCTAGGGCGCAACCTACTCCTCTACTGGAGTGGAGTGAAGCACGACTGGCTGGATGCAGGCCGCCACACCGGGCCCTTTGCTGAGGCACCCGCGCCCTTCTATAAAACGGCGTCGGCTACCTGGCGCATGTTGAGGCAAGAAGTGCCCGAAGGCGTTGTGGATGAGGACCAGCCAGCGCGCATCGTTGAAGCCATCACACGGAAGCAGCTGAGCGACACTGAACAAAAACGAGCTGAGCGCGCGAGGCGCGAATTACTCTCGCTCCATTGCGGCACCCCGCGTGATGCACAGGATTTCCTCCTGAAAAAGGCCTGGGCCGTCCTCCCCACCAGACAACGCCTGCATAAATTTGGAATAGTCCCGGATGCACGTTGCCCGAACTGTCACGCAGTTGAATCGCAGGATCACGCGTTGTTCCAATGCGTGGCGGTGAAACCCGTCTGGCGGATGGTAGCCCACTCCTTTGGTATCCGCCCACCTCCCCACCACGAGCGCAACAAAGGTGCCTTCTGCCAACTTGTGCTGATCTTCACAATGCTAGCTATTTGGCAAAGGAGATCGCTAGCGGAGGCGCGTAGAAAGCCTGTGCGGAGCGCGTTTCCGGTGGTCTCGCGTATCCGGCGGTTGCTATGGGCTCACCTATCCGGCGAACTCGAGGCCAGCGGCGAGGAAAACTTCCTTCGTCGCTGGCATACCAAATTCTTTTTTCTGAGGAATGGCAAGCTAGCCGCCCCAATCACTACCTGGTGACCCCCCTCCCGCTGTCTAGCACATGCAGAAGGGGACTTATATATATATATATATATATATATATATATATATATATATATGTATGTATATATATGTATATTTGTAACCCTTTTTCATTTCATCACCCCATTGTCGTTGTTATTTGTAATCGATTCGGGCAAAGTGTGCTGGTCGACATTTGAGTTAATTTTTGTATAGCGCCTTCTTCATTGATTGGCGCCTTCAGTCAGTTTTTACGCGCAGATTGTTGCTGATGCCTTATTTGGGGGGAGACAAGAGCCCCCCCCGCTCCCTTGTAACCCCCCCCCCCAGCGCCCCCCAGCCTCAAGGCCTCTTTTATACTTCCGGGCATGCACTTACCGTGTACTAAAGTAGCATTGTTTCAGGCGACGAAAAAGAAATAATACCTAGAGTTGTACAGCGCTAAGTCGCTGCTTGTTCCAACCGCGTGTTGAGAAGACCTACCGCCGTGCATGATTAAGCCTGCTGGAGCACCACGCGCTGTACAGTAAATAGAGGGGTACATTCCCCCACATACATTGTACCTCGGTATTGGTGCTTTCCTGATTGTACATGCACCCTTTGTAGTCGTGAAGCTCGATGTTTTTGTCATGTACTTTATCCTTGGTTGGAAGTCAATAAACTTCTCTTTGTTGCTATCTGTGCAAGACTGCTACTGTAATCGAACTTTCCTTTTATCGGGCACAGGTTCGCCCAAATAAACAGTTAAATCCTAACATAAAGTCTCCTGTCTTCGGCCACGTCACGACCGCGTGGCAATATATACCTCCGCAAAAAGACCTGTCTTCATGCGGTGGCACTGTGGTCCATTGGGTCAGACATCTGCTGCACGTGCATGCGGTCTCGAGTTCGATTCCAGGGCTTTGCTTTGCTTGTTAATGTCGCAAATATAGGTGATTGTGATGATAATTGTTGTCTAATTACCTGTAGCTGTAGTAGTAATATCCGCCGCATTTTCGGCGATACGCCGCTTTCAAAAGCGTAAAATATTGCTTTTTTTTCGTCACCGCATCGGGGCCGGGCTGCTTACAGAAATGGCACGTTCAACCGCAGGCCGTATCTTGCGAGGAAATCTTTAATCTAAAATCCCATCTAATCTTTGTGCCGGCTACTCTGAAGGACACTTCTAATCACACTGGTTTCTCTAGGACATGACTGCGCAGCCGTGTAGAAGCGGCAATAATTTCACTTGATTTCCTGCCTGCGGGCGTGTAGTCTAGCCAGGATTTGACTAAGAGTGTATAACCGCGTTTTACTCTCTCATGCCTGAAAAGTATTTGGACGTTTCAATCCCCCAAAGAGAGAAAGAATAGAATGCTGTTTCACTCTTTCGTTTCATAGAGAGTGAAAATGAGCTTCACTCTATCTGATGCTTTGGAAATGTAGAGCACTTTGAAGGAAACTTTGCCTTTTTTCCTCCTTTAATACCTTTCGCAGTTTTTAGAGTGTACCTCTAATTAGCTTCGCGTAGCTTACTTGCCAGTTGGCCTTTCAACAAGATAAATAGGCCGTGTTTTTTGTACGATGTCCTTGACTTTTCCTCCTTACCCTCTTTTCTCTTTCCCACATCCTTGTTATGCCATTCTTTGAAGGGCTATGCAGTGTTCTGATCGCATCCTGGATAATCATGTAGTTACGACGCTCCACTCTGGATTGCGATTATGAGGGGTCGCATCGAAACTCCTGAAGGAATTTAGTCGCTAATAACTTCTTTCTCTTTTTTTCTACTTTTTTTTCTCTCTTTCTTCCTCACGCATTGTAGTTATGTTTTGCCACGCCCGACGAATTGATGCACGTGTTCTGCGAGAGAAGCAGAAGATGAAGCAAATGACAAAGGTTGCTCGTGCCGGTTAACGAGGTACAATTGAATGCTGGCTTAAACAGCTGCGCTGTGAAAAGTGGGTGTCTATGGTTCTTGTTTGAATCAAGCGCTATGGATGGTGCAAATGATCTCTGCGCATAAACTGAAGAAGCCGTTTGGCATCTTAACTATTACGGCAGTTAATAAATATATAGTTGTTTTGATGAAAGATTGCGGTGCGGCACATGGTAGACCCGATATTCCTCACGCACTTCCTTCTACATTGTGGATAAGATAACTGGGGAGAGGGGCAAGGTGATAATTCATGAGAATGCGGCAGTATTATGTACCTGCGTGCATAGACTATCGTGACACAATATATAAACGGAATTCAGTGGCTGAATAAATAGACCTGCGTGTTTACGCTGGATGTGTCTCTTCTGATGCCTTGCAATTTTTGGCATGCAGTCGTACTGAAGGTCTGATAAACGCTTGGGTAGCGCACAAAACAAATTTATTCAAAGTAATAGAAAGGGACAGGTGGTCACCATTGTGGAAGGACCACTTCTAGCCGTCTATGTCAAGCCGTCTATCATTCACAAAATTTCTATTGTGTCATTGAGAAGTGCGATGGTAGCTCATGCCTTACGTCAGCTGTGACGAGCAAATGGGGCTAAAACAACCTGAACAGCCCAGGTTATTGCGACCATTGTAGTGCTTTTTTAATATTTGTGACAGAAAAGGAGAGGGCGGTGCGGGTATACAGGTGTTGAGCACAGCAAAGGGATTCATAGTGCAACATGCGAATCAACCGGAAAGCCTAAATACCAGCGAACTCTACATTCACCAATAATGCCCTGTTTGAATTACCAACTTTTGGAATATCGCTCGAGGCCCCATTGTGTAATATCATTACATTTCTTGCATACTTTTTTATACAAAGTATCTACCAGTACTTTTTAAAATATTGTATGTAAAGGGTGTACTGGAACTAGAGGAGGCTAATGCCACGAGCATTTTCTGTTGGCTATTTTATTTTGCGAACCACTAGCTTAAAAGAGGCCGGCACCCTTTTGTGTTCAATCAGCCGTACAAAAATAGCAAGCAATGGAAGTAGTACTGTAGGAGGACTAGCAAAGTCAAATATTGAATATGATGAAAGTGATATGTGGTTTTAATTGGTGAAGGGGCATACTTGGCCAAAAACCGCCAGAAAAAATTACATTATTATAGAAATGATGCATGATTTGTGGTGACATGATAAAAATTTAACTATGGTGCAGTTATCTGACTGTACAAGGGCCTAAAGCTTAACGTCCTACGGCGGGTAAATGATATAAGTATTTGAAACCAAGGTATTGACATGAAATGCGTGTAGCACGAAAGAATGGCAGATCACGTTGAATATAAAATGAAGTATATGACATATAGACAAATTTCTCACCAATAGCACTTGTGTCCAAGCGTCGCGAGCAACATGCTATTTCAAAGTTCCAACACCGAATCAACCTCAACTCAGAGAGGTCGTGCTTAGGATTGCCTGGAGATATGATGTTAAAACTAATGTGAAGAGGGTTTATCGAACGAGCCAAGCAAGCGGGGTTGTAGCTCGAAAAGGAACGCAGGCGTAACAAGATGAGGGTGCTGGATCACTAATCTCGTACCTTCTTTTCGTATGGATGACAGTTTAGCCGATGGTATCAATGCCTTTTTCTTCATTATGATAACCGCCGGCGAAAAAGATTAAGCCAACCTCGCAATCTGGAAAGAGGGGACAGGTGGTTTCAAATAGCACTTGAGATGGTTTACGTGAACGATATCACGTCTAAGCCGACGACGGTCGCTCGGTGGCGTGAGAGGCTCAGTGGCATAGCTTACGGGTGATGCACGCTCGACCACACGGTAGGGGCCATGATAAATGAAGAGTAGCTTGAGCGAGCCCTGAGCTCCTGGTTTACCAAGAGCGCAGGGCGGTACATGTAGCCATACAAGTGCTCTAGGAAGGAACATAGATACAAAATGATGGTCGTCGTCGCAGGTCTTCTTCTGGCGCTGTTGATTGGCTGTAGTAAGCCGCTTGGCCAGCTTGCGGCACTCTTCTGCGTAACCAGCGGCTTCCAAGATAGGTGCGCATTAAGAGAGATCTGGCGTGTACGGCACCAAAGTGTCGACGGCATGCGATGGGGGGCGATCGTACAGGGGAAAAATGAGGAAAGTCCAGTAGTGTCTTTTGTACACATATTAAAAGAAAAGCAGCGCAGGTAAAGGAAAGCTACTTTTGTAGTGGTGTTATATGATTAAATCACAAAAAGAAGAACGAGGTGCAGTTTGTTTGATCAGAAGTGACATGCGTTACGAGCATGCCACCCAGAGTACAATTAAACCACTCGGTCAAACCGTTCATCTGTGGTGGTTGGCTGTGGTCTTCTGATGTACAATATGACACTATTAAAGAAGTTCTTGGATTACTTCGGAGAGGAATAGACGCCCATGGTCACTGACGAGTTCACGAGGAGTGCTATGACGAAGCACAAAACGATTGAAGAGGAAAGATATGACGTCTCGTGCTGTTGCTGTGAAAAGAGCAGCAGTTTCAGCGTACCATGTAATTTGGTTCACAGCCACGATAGCCCATCGGTCGCCTGCCGTTGTCAATGACAGTGGTCCGTACAGGTCAATTCCAACGCAGTCCAATGGGCGGTCTGTGCATGAAAGTGGTTACAATGAACCCGTTGCAGGATGTGGTGGGTTTTTCCGCCGCGATTGATCTGGCGGACGAAGGTAAGCAGTCCATGCCAGTAATACCTCTTTTGTAGGCGCTCGTAGGTTTTGAAAACACCGGCTTGAGCACATTGTGGGTCAAAATGATACGACGCGCAGATTATAGAGCACAGCAGTCGGGGAATGACTCATTTCCTACCATCTGCTGAATAGTTGCGCCGGTGCAAAAGGCCATCCCGAATACTGAAGCGCGAATCCTGGTGGCGCAGGGCTCGAGTGGTCGGAAGTGTCGGTGGCTCGGATATGACGTGAAGAAGGGAAATGATCACTGGATCATTTCGTTGTGCAGAGTGGATTGTGTCCACGTCCAGAGCTGACAACGTTTGGTCTGAAGGAATCGATGCAAGGTCAACGTATAGTAAATATGGTGGGTACGACAGTGCATCAGCATCGTTATGCTTGAGGCCGGAACGGTACACAACGTGGATGTCGTATTCTTGAAGCCGAAGAGCCCAACGGGAAATACGACTGGATGTATCCTTGAAGCGAATACAGCCAGCATAATAAATGGTGGTGCGTTACTACATCGAAAGTGTGGTCCTAAACGTATGGGCGAAACTTCAGAAGCGCCCAAACGATTGACAAGCATTCCTTCTCGGTAGCACTGTAGTTAGATTCAGCCTTGGTAAGAGTTCTGCTGGCGTATGCGACGACGTACTCGGCAAATCCAGGCTTGCGTTGCACGAGAACCACGCAGAGGCTTACACTGCTGGTGTCGGTGTGGACCTCAGTTGCTGCCGTAGGATCGAAGTGACGCAATATTGGTGTCGAAGTGAGGAGACAAAAAAGGGTGGATAAGGTTGGGTCACACGTCGACGGCCATAACGAACTATCAGTGGCGGTGCCTAGAAGTTCAGTCAAAGGCGCAATAATACAGGCGAAGTTGCGCATGAACCGGCAGAGGTATAAACATAACCTTACGAAACTCCGTACCTTCTTCAAAGTCGTTGGTTTGGGGAAGGCCACAAGAGCACGTAATTTAACCGGATCTGAAAGTATGCCGTCTTTTGATACGATGTGATCGAGAATCGTAAGTTGCCGAGCAGCGATGTGGCAGTTTTTGAAGAAAAGTTGGAGGTGAACATTCTTCAGGCACGTGAGGATGTGTTTCAGGGGCTTGAGATGTGATGAAAAGTCTAGCGCAAAGACGAAAATATCGTCTAGATAGCCGACACATTTGCCGCTTCAAGCCCTGGAGAACCGAGTCCATCGTGCGTTCAAAGGTGTCATGCGCATTGCAGAGGCCGAAGGGCAACATATTAAATTCATATAGACTTTCGGAAGTCACGAATGCTCTCTTTGGTCGATCAACATCTGCAGGGGCATGAACCCAGTACCCTGAATGCAAATCTAACGATGAAAAAAAAAACTTGGCGCCTTGTAAAGTATCAAGGGCATCATTATTCCTGGATAAGGGGTACACGTCCTACTAAGTGATTTTATTTACGCACCGGTAATCTATGCAGAAGCAGATGGAACCATTATTTTTGAACAAGCACTACAGGTGATGCTCATGAACTTTTTAAAGATTGAATGACGCCGCGTCACGGCATATCATCCACCGGTTCGGCGATGACCTGGCGTTCTGCCGCGGAAAGCCGGTATGGTCGTTGCCGAAGTGGCGCATGGGAACCGGTATCGATGTACTGAAGCGTGGTAGTGGTGCGGCGAAGTACATGTTGAAGAACATCGAAAGATTCTAGGAACTGGTACAGCAGTCGTAGGAGATCAGACCATTCAGATGGCAACAGTCTATCTGCGATATACGAATCGCATGCTTTCGAAACCTCTACGTCAGAGTAGTTGAAGGCCCTGATGGCAGTGAGGTTACTTCGGCATAATTCTTGCTGCACGGTGAAAATTTGTCCCTGATCAATAGGCTGCACGCATCCAATAGATTCACCTTCAACTGTTTGTTGGTATACAAAAAAGGATTGGTGAGGGAGAGAGCACTGGCTCCATTTGAAATCGAGAGGGCCGAATGAGGGAGAAGAAGTGGTTTGCGACTTAGGAAGAGGCTTGATGGCTGAAAGAGTGCAATTTTCCTACACAAGCAGTCGGAGAACACCAGGAGCAGAACAGCTGCTGTCGGTGGAATGAACAGCTGCCGTCGGTGTCTTCTCTGACAACTAGCCTGTGTGTGGCTTAATACATGTGGTCGTAGAGCTGGTCGAACAACGGAAGCAGCTCAAGTTCGGAACGAGCACAATCTATAGCGGCGTCATTACGTGACATAAAATTCCAGCCAAGTATGATATTATGATAGCACGAAAAAAGAACGATAACCTAAACAATGCAGTGGTCCCCCGCGATGGTGAGTCAGACAGTGCAGGCGGCTATTGGCAGAACAAGTTCTCCATTCCCTGCACGCAAGCACATCTTACCAAGCAGCGTGGTCATTTTTCGTAGCTTGCGGCAAAGTTTAGCTTCTATAACGAACATCACGGCACCGGTACCTACAAGAGCGTATGCATGGGCGCCGTCTAAAAAATCTTCGACGTTATTTGACGGCAAAGTTCGAGGGCTTGAGCGTTTCGATAGTGCAGTCCTTGTCTCCAGAACTGGGACGGCTAGTTTTCCTCCTTTTGAGGGTCTGGTCGGGGACGCATCGGTGACAAAGAGCGACGATTTAGTGAAGGTGAGCGTTGACGAGATGAAGTTGCCAGATAGTCACGTAAAGACGTGCTTGACAAAGGATCCGAATTTTCGTAACCAGAAGTTCTGTCCGTGCAGTTGCTCCGTGACCGGGCGTCTGCGTAGCCGGGCACGCGACGGTGGCAGTATCGGCGATATGGCCAGGGCCGCTGCAAGAAAAGCAGATCGGCCGGTTATCGCACTTTCACCAGGCGTTTTCAGCAAGGGGCGCTGCCCACCCGGCGTACGGATGAGTCGATGCTGTGACAGAAAGGGGAGGAGCCCATGCAACGGTCCAGTGAGTATGAGCGGGGACATGCAACAGTCGATTGAATGGCGAGGGCTGGCGTAGCTGGTGCAACTTAACTGCGTGAGCGTAAGTAACAGGTGCGGCAACGTGCTGCTTCACCGGCATAGCCTCGGGAATCTGGTCCAGAAGCGCACGTCGAAGCACGGGAGCCAAAGGTGTCGGTGGTCGCACTTGCTGCTTCTGCTGCGGGAGCTTTTGGCGCTGAGAAAACGGCAGGGAGGAAATCTGACGTGCGACCTCCTCACGCACGAAGATTTTTCATTTGTGCTAGGCGCAGGAGTGGTCAGACACGACAGCCAGTGCAGTGAGGGGTTGGTTAGGACGCGATGGACGACGGGTGAATCCTCATTGCCGTCGCAATTCATTGTAGCTCTGGCACAGAATTACCACTTTAGATTCCGTGCCAGAAGACTTCGCAAGAAGCATTTGACCAACATAGTCATCGACACCCTTCATAATGTGCTGTATTTTGGCAATTTCGCTCATTGCGGCATCCACACGCCAGCAGAGATCGAGTATGTTCTTAATAAAGGCGGTGAACGTTTCGCCTAGTTCTTGTGCACGTGTACGTAGGCGTTGTTCGGCGCACAACTTTCGCACGGCAGGGGTACCAAAAACAGAGGATACTGCCTGCATGAAAGCAGCCCAGGTTTCGAACTCGGATTCATAATTTACATACCACATCTTCGTCACATTAGCCAAGTAAAAGTTGACGTTGCTAAACTTAGCAGCGTCACCCCACCTGTTTGGTTCACTGATTTTTTGTAGGACGACAGCCAGTCCTCACGTCCTGGTCGTAGGTGGCCGTTGCAAGTAGCGGCCGTGAGAGGTACCATCTGTTGGGCAGCGTAACTTGCGTGGCCGACGGCAGGGTTCGGGATTAGAGTTCCAGGGTGCAGGCGATGTGGTTACCCAGCAAGATCCACCAAATGAAAAGGGGGTCTATTGAACGAGCCAGGCAAGCAGGTGGTAGCTCGAAAAGAAACGAAGGTGGGCCATGATTAGGGTGCTCGATCGCTGATCTTGTGCCTTCTTCTCGTGGTGATGATAGTTTAGCCGATGGTGTCAATGTCTTTCTTCTTCATTACTTTATTAACAACCTTTAAAAACGCAAACAATGATTCATAACAAAAATTGGTTTCCTTTTTGAAAAAAAAAACTAATGGGTAAAAGGATATTTATAGTCGCAAGGTGAACAGAAACTGTTTTTTAATCATTGTATTTATATCCTTCCATGTATAAAAACACGAAGCGCGGTGAATGATTCACCGCACTTTGCATAGAGGTGGATGGCCACCGAACAAAAGGCGTCAGCGTGTAGTGTGTGTATGCCCTATTCTTCTAAGCGTTACTTCTGTATAGTACAATTTGGAATTTGAGATGGGGCTTAATTAGGTGAAGGTAATTTGAGATGGGACCAATTCCTGAGATGGGGCTTAATTAGGTGAAGTTTATTTTGTGCTTTCCTATGCCAGAAATACTGCCAATAATCCTCTAGACAGTTATAGATGCATTGACGGCGGCGTTCTCGTGGGCGGAAACAGCTAGCTCATCCACCAACACATTTTCTTGAATCTCGTGATGTCTTGGCACCCACTGAACTACGACTTGCTCTTTCAGTGCGTATATTGTGCATCAAAGGAAGTACACGTAGACAGGGAGAAGGTTCGTGTGTTTTTGAAGACTTTTTTTTCAGAGATGTTGCTACGCGTAGGCAATCAAATATTGAAATATAAGATTTTTCATATTTTGTAATTGCACTTCTTCGTAACAGTATGTTCCTTATATAAAGCAGTATCATCACTCCGGCAATTGATTTCACGAAGAGCAAAAGCGCGTACTATGTCAAGCTTTTAGCATAGCAGCCGAGATATAGATTTTCTTTGCAGCGGACAAATACTGCAGTAAAACGTCGATTGCGAGCGCATGTAGAACAATACGTGATTATGAATTCTGCTCACGTCAGACTGGAGGGTCGCTTAAAATGAATATCACGAAGAATGGCTTCTTACTTTTTCGTCAGCAAAAGCGAAGACCCTTAACACCGACATACGAATATGACAAATTTTATAAGAAACGTGGACAGGCAAAGAACTAAACTATTCCGGACATCGGGAGAACCGGCTTTATTTATTTACCCATTTATTTATTTTTGCACTCGTTTCTTCATGCCTTTGGCGAGGCATCCGCGTGGTGCCATACCTAAAGATTGAGAAACATTATATTGTGTGGATTACCTACATCCGCTACAGAAGCATCTAAAACAAAAAACAAACTTCCTTACTACGTTTTTTAACTATCGAAGTTTATGCTTGGCCTTTTACGCCCACGACTATTTTGTTATTTCGTTTTCATACAATAAGTTCGCCTAAACACTAATACGAGGAATACGCAAGCATCGAGCAGTCTTGTCAGCCTAATGAAAACCTAATGTTCGAAATCCTAAACTCAGAAAGGAATGCCTAAAGCAGACAGACTGGCAACTATGATTAGAAAAAAATTACCAGGACAAAAAAAACCTGAAAAATTTAGCAAGAACACTCATACACAACGCTGATAAAGCACTGATGAAGCTCCGCCAGCGCGGTCTGTGTGTGTGTGCGTCCTTCCTATATGTTTTGTCTTTTTTTGCGTGCGCAAACTTATTTTAATAATTAACCAACTAGCCCAAACAACAGCTTTAGTGGGGCAAATATGGCCGCAATCGGCTTTTTGACGATTGTCTTCTAATTATAAGGCGAAAATCAAGGATGCATCATCAAAAGGAAAGAGTGACCATCGGCGTGGTCGATAATACGAGCGATCCAAGGAATTATCAAGTGGTGACGCGACCACATGACACTACCATCATCATCTCATGAAATGGCCGCTTAGTGAAATGTGGTCAGATTACCAGAACAGCGCCAATCCTATTTTACAGCGCAATTTGTTACGAGACAACAATAAAGGTCACGCGTGCCATATCTGTCCGCCACCACCGCAGGTCTCCGTAACAATTGTCCTGCAAAATAATCAAAGAGTTAAGAGATAAATTACACCAATGACACAATGAAATTCGAAACTGAGTTTCTGCGTTCAAGCCTAGTATTATACCACAGAGCTATGCCAGTGCGTGAATCTCCCTTGCCAACTGACCCTATAGACAGGCCTTATGTCGAGAAAGGAATCGGGTTGATATGGCTAATAAAGCGTTTTAGAATAGTGAAGAAACAGCCAGCCGCCACACAATGTGAACACCGTAAAGAGTGAGTCGCCGAATGCTCCATCCCTTCACAAAAGCCCCAGGCATAATTTTTTTATAGTTGCGTGTCAACGTTTCACAAAAGTGCCATTGAGTGTGTTGCGGGAACCAAGCTTCTCCGTGGAATGACAAAGGGTGTCATAGTGGATGCCTCTTACTGACTGCCTGTCTATATGTTATTGAGTAACTGAACTTTACACGGGCAGTGCTTTAGAATTGTTCATGCTCTTGTTCCAACACATTTTCGTCTCATTCGGTTAGCATGGGTATCAGGTCACAGAGGTTTAACCGTATAAATGAAAACACAGATGCACTTGCGGTGGCATCACATAATGGTCCCAATATTTTTATATTGCCGACGCTAATATTTATCTTCGTGGTGCGATCCAAAAAATTTGCCTCATCAGATAACTTTGATAAGTCCCGCTTGGCTATATCTACATCTGAGTTTCCCCAGCTTAAGTATTCTTAAAAAGCTCGATGGTGCTAATCTATATGGGCGGAAATATATATTACGAGACTACGATGCTGAGGCCCCCGACTACATTTTTACCTGCATGGGTGTTGTGTCATGCAGTCAATCTTGTGCGCCCACAGCAACGAGTGAATATCTCCATCATTTCCTTTTAACATGCAGATTATTTGCGAATCAAAGAAAGAATTTCTTAGAAGAACCTTGCTCTAGGGTTGCTTTAAATTTATCCCATCCGGTGGTGCTTTCCTTTGCAGTGACCAAAAGAGCTTTAGCCAAAGTAACGTTTGCGAAACCGCATGCGATTTTCTAACGTAAACAAAATTAATAGAATATGCGCTTAGGCACGAATTCACTTTCATTTAAACTCTATTAGCTTGATGACCTACATATAAATTACTAAGGCCTTCACCTGACGCACCAACCCTTTCACTGGACCAGCGACAAACTGAGCAGGGCGCAGGCGATAGTCCTACTCTCTAAATCAAATCCTGGCTAGACTACACGCCCGCAGGTAGGAAATCGTGTCAAACTATCGCCGCTTCTAGGCGGCTCCGTAGCCGTGTTGCAGAGGAACCGGCCCGATTTGACGTGGACTTCAGAATAGCCGGGACATCCTCGCAAGATGCGGCCTGCGGTTCGGCGTGACCTAAAGTAGGCGGCCCAGCCTTGATGCGGTGGCGGAAAAAAATGTACTGCTTTACGCTTTTCACAGCGGTTTCTCGCTGAGAATGCGGCGGATATTACGACTACAGGTAGTGAGAAAACCATTTGTATCACAATAACCTATATTTGCGAGATCAACATG
Organism: Rhipicephalus microplus; assembly: GCF_043290135.1. Classification (NCBI taxonomy): domain Eukaryota; kingdom Metazoa; phylum Arthropoda; class Arachnida; order Ixodida; family Ixodidae; genus Rhipicephalus; species Rhipicephalus microplus. Next base: position 71,099,775 of record NC_134701.1, read on the forward strand.
TACAGCACAGCCCTAGAATCGAACTCGGGACCGCATGCACGTGAAGCTGATGTCTTACCCATTGCACCACAACGACCACAACACCACCGCTTAGCGGCGAGTCTTTTTGCCGCGGTATATATCTACCAAGTGGGTTTCTGATAACCGTCATTGGAACCTTGAACTGTTTTTGTGCCATGTGCATGCATTTGATTAGGGAATAGTTTGTAGGGCTCAATGAATTCGAGACAACCACGGGGAGCACTTTCGGCTCCGACTTCGGTTTATGGTGCGCCGTTCCGCAAGAACGATTAACGCGGGTTTGTGCGTCGTTTTAGTGCTTTCCTGTGAACTGAGGGTGTTAGGCTCACCGAAACTCGCGGACGAGGCTGTATTCGGCTGTCAAAACCTGCGTATGTTTCTCGCACGTGCGTGTGCTGTGAGAAATTTTGCTTATTTGGGTCGGGAGGTACACGAGACGAGTGTCAGTGACAGCGGCCTATTCTCAGCTGTTTGAAGACAATTCGCTTTTGCACGTAAATTTTGCATGGGTATTTTAGCGTGCCTGCTCTAATAATTGCATTTTGTACGCGCGAACTGCCGCGACCTGCACGCTGGGGCAGCAGCACCTTTTAGCATTTCAACGATTACTTATTTACGCAATTAAAATTTGTGCGCATTATTTCGCTACATAGAGTGCTTTTTACTCATTTTCAGTCTTTAATTGATCTTATCTATGGGGAGTGGCTACTGTTACATTTAATCAGCATCACATTGTTGTTCCAGTGAATGCCAAAACGCGCGCCAAGGTCAAGTATGACGTACACAAATTACCGACGGACAGGTCGGTCTCCCTCCAAATAACCAATGCCTCTGCACATCTCTTTGGCGAACGTCTGCATGCAGTTGGGGTCAAGAAATGGTGCAGAATGAACCTCAAAATATTTATTTTTACTGCTAGCAGTTGCATTTTAGAAAATGGGGATTTTTATAGCTGGTACAGTATCTCCCCAGCAGTACACTGGTTATCTTAGTCGTGGTTCGCTGTTACAAATGCATGCTGAATTATGAGAACTGTACTTAATATTCAATAGAGTGAGCAAACGTCGGTGACATACGCTCTCCTGCTGACTTCGATTGATTGATTGATTAACGTCCAAAAGCCACCATATGAATATTAAGGACGCCGTAGTGGAGGGCTCCGGAAATTTCGACCTCTTGGGGTTCTTTAACGTGCACCCAAATATGAGCACACGGGCCTCCAACATTTCCGCCTTCATCGAAAATGCAGCCAACGCAGCCGGAATTCGAACGCACGACCGGGTCAGCAGCCGAGTACTTTAGCCACTAAACCACCGCAGCGGGCCTCTCCTGCTGACTTCTGCACCTGACTTCTGACTTCTGTACATGATGTTCATTATCAAATTACGCAACCACTAATCAAAGATCGCCCAGTAGATTTTCAATTTTGATCTTTTTCTGTCTCGCGGCCTTCGGTTTGTTCTTTTTTGCTATGCTTTCCTAAAATCACCAGTTAAACTTGTTTGGTAAAACATGAGCATGAACTTACATAGGCCGGTGTTTCAGAAAGCGGTCACGCATGGACAATACTCTTTTACTTAGTGCATGATACAGTGTCATACCCCGACAACTGATGAGTGGAAAGTTGTTTGTACTCATTTATTGAAGTCAAAAGAGTATGCCCAAATTCAGAGAGATGTATGATATATTGAATAAAGTGTGCCATACAGCACTGGAAAATGTTTCCGTTTCAGACCATCTTTTAGGAAAACGACCATCACAAGCCAGCGGGACGAAACGGTGAGGCACAAATGCCGCGGCAAGCAGGCGACGATGAATGTCATGCCGGCGCCGGGCGCCCAGCTTTCGTAGTGGGGGGGGGGGGTGGCGTTTCTTTCGCTTTTTTTCCCGCGCTCACGCTTGTGGCTGAACGATTCCGCGTAAGTTGACGCCGGCTCCTGACGCCAGGCTGGGGCGACGGAGACGGCGACTCTCACCTTATTTTCTTTACTACATGCGGAGCATGTTTTACTAGGGGCTAGTCATGCGCCATCGCTGTCCGCAGCCTCCCCTCTTCCTCCGTCAGCCATCTGTGCATCCCTTCCTCCTCTCAACACAGCGTGCACTGCGCTCGCTTCTCCCCTCCACGCGCCGCGCGACCTTTAGTTTTACGTGCGCCAGCTGTATGCTAACGCACGCACGCGCAGGCCGGGGCCAGTACTCGCTATAAATAACCAAGTGTCGGGGCGCGATGCCCTTCGTCAGTTGGTTTGTACGGTCGCTCCACGTCTAATGTCGCTGGTGAAAATGTATGCTAACGAATCCGCGAACACACTTACTGACGTCCTTTCTCATACCGTCAGCCAATGTGTTGACGGAACCGCAAGCGATTCCGTGGACACTTCGTCCGTGGACAAGGCTGCGCTGAGAAGAGCTCGCGATGCGGAACGCAAACGTTGGCGTCGAGCTCCGAGAACGTGAAGCAGCTGCAACACGTCAGCTTCGAGTGAAGGATCCCCAACGTGAAGCAGCTGCGATACGTCAACGTAGAGCAGAAGATTCCCAGCTTCGAGAACGCGAAGCCACTGCGAGGCGTAAGCATCGGCTCCAAGTCCAAGTTGACTCCGAGTCCCACTTCACCCTGGCACTGCTCAACACCAGGTCGCTGGTCCCTCACGCGGTTAACGTCGTGCGAGACCCCGTACTCTACAGAGTGGACGTGCTTTGCTTCACCGACACGTGGAATGCCACCAATGACGTCCACGTTGCGGGATACGCTCCGGCCGCGGGCACGCACGGGTTCCAACGACCTGCGAGTGGCGTGGGAATTTACGTCAAGCGTGACGACGTCGACTCCGTCGAAGACTTCCAACTGCTGCCCGACGCTCAACAACTCGCCAACGGTGAGCACTGCGTCTCTAGCGTCTGCGGCGTCGACGTCATGGCGATGTGCCTCGCGCCCAACCTATCGCGTGCCGCCGCGGAGAAGTACGTAGACGAAGCGGTGGAAGAATACCTGAAACAACGACCGCAACGACGACCCTTCGTGATAGTTGGCGACTTCAACGTCGGTATCATCAAGGACGATTGGGTGGACGACTACATGGTGTCGCGGCACTCGCTGAAATAGGCAACGCACGACGGCAAACATCATCCGACCACGGTTCGCGGCACGTGCATCGACCACGTCTTTGCAAATTTTGACCTTCGACCGCTGCAACCAGACCCACTCACCCTTCCCTTTACGGACCATAAAGCCATCTTGCTCAAGATACCACAAGCGTCTCTTCAATAAACATCGTTTTTTGCAGCATACGTACGTGCGTGTTCACTCGTGTTCACTCATAACACACACGCATGTCGCAAATTACAAACCACATTCATCGCAGTTCAACATATATGCTCCGCATGCTAACCAGTGTTCACAGTCGGGAAACTGAGGTCATTTTTTTTCTTCTTGTGCCTGCTCTTACCGTCTGTATGCGTGACTTCCGCTGCCGCGCGTATGTCACGGGTATTTTTCATTGATGGGCTCCCTATAGACAGGATTTTAGTCAGTACGCAGGAGCGCGCTGCCTATGTGACGTTCCTTATCCGGCACCTGACTAGAGTGTACGGCAGCTGCAGAGGCACACGTACCCACACCTCAGTGTATAACGCTTTACCCCGATGTATATCCCACAAATATACGTAAGATGTACCGTATTAAGGATGCCGCCTTAATGTACATGATCTGCGATTGTACCAAAAATTCGTAAGGTGCCAAATCTAAAACCCTTTTGCTGTGATGCGCCGCTGCCTTGCGCCACCCCAGTCTCAGCGACCAACTCTGGGCTGTCTAGCAGGCTGGCGAGGTGTATGACAAGGCCTTGACGTCCCCCATCGGAAGACCTACGACACGGTTGTCGAAAGCTCTGCTAGACTACCAATAAGAATACCCTAAGCTCATACTAGAATAGAAGCCGATTCTCAAAAATCATCGAATTGTGGCCTAGATTACTCCGTACCTCTCGTCAAGGGGGCAATGTGTAATCATTGGTGGCACGACTTCTCCTTCTGCTCCGGTGGCATCTGGTATTCCTCAGGGCTCCGTTCTCGGTCCTTTATTTTTCCTGCTCTTCATCAATGATATCGTTCAGGACATTGGCATACGAATTCGGCTGTTTGCAGACGACTGCGTAATATACCGGGAAGTATGTTGTTCTAATGATCAGGCGCTACTAAATAGAACTTTAAGTACAATTGTGAACTGTTGTAGTACATGGCAGATGAGAGTTAATAGCAAAAAAAAAACAGGAGCGATGACCGTAACCCGCAAGAAACAACCACTCGAATTCACGTATTTCATCAATAACCAGCCATTATGTTTTGTGCACAGCTATAGGTATGTAGGAGTAATCATAACCTCTGATTTGCGCTGGAATGTACATGTAGTGTTTACTGCTAAAAAAGCCTACAGTCAATTCGCATACCTCAGGTGCAAGCTAGACTATTCAACATTAGAAATGAATTTATTCGCATACAAAACGTTTGTTAGGCCTATATTGGAGTGTGCTGCGGCGACCTGGGATCCCTGGACAGCCTCTAATAAACAGAAACTGGAGCGCGTCCATAGAATATCTGCTAGGTTCATATACAACATTTAGAGTTGGAACACATCCCCGTCACACATTCTACAGAAAGCAGGACTGAAGGATCTTCAAACAAGGCGCATTCACGAAAGGCTGAATGTTTTATATTTTTTATTATAAATGTTGCGGGTTCATCCATCTCAACTCATTATAAGCCGCTTAACTCGGTCTTATCACGCAAAAAAATTGGCCGAGCTGAAATGCAGCACGAACAACTTTCTGTTCACGGATTATCGTCGAATAGAACGCCTTACTTTCTGATGTGGCCGCACTGCATCACATTGATTCTTTTGTGCATGGGATAAAAGATATGGCTCCGTAGGCGCTGTGGCGCTTGGTGGGCGTCATGTGACTTCATGTATTTCTTTGTTTGCCATGTCCAATTGATTCCTGAAACTATTTTGGGATTGATATGTGAGGTTTAACGTTTCCAAACCACCATGTTATTATGAGAGACGCCGTAGTGGAGGGCTTCAAAATATTCGACCACCTGGGGTCCTTTAACGTGCGCCCAAACTTTTTTTATGCTATGTGAGTATGGGATGAATGCATGAATGCTTGTATGGGCTCAATGCTATGTGTGTTATTGTAATATGAGTCGTTTGTGCTTTGTGAGCGCTTACTATCACAAAGACTATTTGATCTTGTTGTTTTTGCGTATTTCTCAATGTAAATATTGCACAATATATCACGTCATGTACTTCTCTTTTATCTTCCCTTTTTGGAGCTTGTGGTATTTATGCCCCACTCCTGCCTACGGCCTTCATGGAAGGCCGGCAGTATGTAACAAAATAAATGAAAATAAGTATTACAAGAAAAAAGGTTATAACAGCTGCATTTTACTGGTACGTACGTATATGGGAAGAAACATGAAGGGTTACGAGAATGGGAGAGCGTTGAACCTAAATTGAGTAGGACCCTGCGTGCTATGAAAATATATAAGTGTAGCCTTACCATGGGCAACAAGACAGCAGAGTGGCGGCAGAACAGAAGAGTGCGAAGCACATTTGAGTAATCAAAATTAAGAATGAAGCGAGAAGGCCAGACAACTTGGGGCCATTAAAAAGAACTTCATGGAGTCTAACAGAAGGCAAACGCGAAAACGTAAGGATGAAAGTTAAATTGGCAGATGAGATATATATGTCTTGAGGTTAAGCTGGGCGCAATATGAACAAGACTGGGCTGATTCGAGAAACATGGGAGTGACACGTATTCTTGAGTTAGCATAGTCATGTCCCTCATGATGGTGATGATAACGACCACCCACTTCTGAAACGAGGACGCGCAAGTTCGATGACATGATTCGTAAGGAGTTTCAAATAGTTTTTTTAGGGCCAACCTCCTTAGGGTGTGGGTCTGTCCATCTTCTGTCGTCGTCGTACGTAGTCACCGGGATGCGAGATGGGAGATGGCGATATGAGAGTGTTCAATAGATGGACGCACGGATGAACGGACAGACAGACTAGCAGATGGACAGACGGGTGGACAGACGGATACGCGCGGAGCGGGTATGTACCACAGGATATGTGAGATGGCGGTATTTGGAGTGTTCTCTAGATGGACGCGTGGACAGATGAACGGACGCATGGATGGACGCACGGGCGGAAGCAAGAACTAGCAGACGGACGGAAGCGCGGGCGGGTTCACGAACGCTTCACCCCACTGATTATTGTTCACTCCATGAATATACTGTGATTTTTTTATTAGCCGTATTGTTACTGCGAGAAAAAGCATGCCAAGAGCTCAATCAGGTTTTAGCATTAGCGTTTTCGGTGAGTGCCACATGTGCATAGATTTCATAGGCCTACAGTACGTTATGTACAATACCACCTTTTCACATTTCTGTAAGTAATTCGACGGTGGTTTCCCAAGATGCTAAATGTAAAAGAAGGTCGTCTAACAGCCTGATCTCACGCCACTTCTGGTAACCAGCGTTAAATACTTCAGCGAGATGTCTTGAAGCCTTTTAGCTTTGTGTTCCCGTAACTGAGTAAAATGGTTGTGGGCTCCTTGAGCTATCTTCGGTCATCAAGCCGCATGAGCTTTCTTCGAATGAAGTAATCAACATTGTCGAGATATAGGATCGCGCAAATAGAACTGCTAAAACTTTACTATCATGCACTGTGCCGCGTTGTTCTGCCCGTAATTCTCCAGGATGGCTCTGTTTTGGAAGGGGAAAGCGCCACTGATTTCCCGAAGCAGTGAACGCTACTCGCGAAAGAAAGACAATATGGCCACGTTCATTTGTCAAGTTTGTTATGACCCCGCTACCATGTACGTATTTCTCAGAGCAAACCACACTGCAGTTTCGAGAAGTTTTAGGACTGAAGTATAGATCCTTTCATATAAGGAACGCCCACTTCGCGAACATTACAGATTATTCTGGAACCTGTGTGACTGCTAGCGATAACGCTAGAATATTCGACGACACGTGTATAAATGCCGACGCGCTTCCCCGCTTGTCAGTGGACCGACGGCCGACGCGCCATTCGCCGCCATCAGCGCGAGTCTGCTGCTGTAACCTGACTTTTCTTTTGCCGGTCACAGATTCGTCCAAATAAACAGTTTGATCTTAACATCCAGTCTGCTTTCGTCGGCCACGTCACAACCCCTTGACAATATGGTAATGATGCGCACCGTACAGGAGAACTGGACTGGAATAACTATACCTTATAGGCTCCAGCACGCGCTGAGGGCCTGGCGGGCGTCTCCCAGTCTCCATTTCGGTGCAGCTGATTGCCTGGAAACTCAATCGTCTGGGGTTATTTTAAGTAAATTGTCACTACATACACGGTACACGCGTCTCAATCTGAGTACTCTAGGATTCGCCCCTACTTCGAAATGCTAGAGCGGTGGTCATTATCAAGCCCCTGTCCTTCAGATCGGCAGCCGAGCACCATAGCCACTAACAAAAATTTTGTAAAAATAATAAAAACAAGAAAGCACAATAATTTCTTAGAATTCGAAGCCGCCTTGAGCCGAACAGTCCGCGTGCGAGCTACCAACTCAGTCACTCAACCAGATCGGCCATAGCGTCACTTTTTGTTCATGTTATTTATAAATGCGTAATTTAAATTATAACATTTGGTTTGACGTATTGATACATTCACTGAGCGACAATAATCGCGTAACTAATGCACAAGCATCCAAAAGCCTACATACATATGTACTTAAAGCCCAGAAAAAGAGCAAACGTTCATTAAAATGTTGGTAAGGATGAGCACCTCATCAAGATGAGGTGCCAGTCTGGTGTGAAGTCATGTTTTTTATGAACGCCATTCAGATGAAGAGCCTTACGCATGAAATGCATAGTTGAAACAAGTTTCGCATTACACTCGCATGCGCGTTTTCCATAGACAGTGCAGTCCCATAAGAAATAACATATCAAGTGGCACTTCGCCAAGTCATGATAGGAGAATTTAACGAATGATATGTGAATCAATTTTAAAATCATCTTTAACGGTTCGTTGAAGGATGTCCCAAAACGGAATGGAATCCTCGCTGCTAATGCAGAAGTGTTCTATTGTGCCTGGGACATCGCAGAGACAACAATCAGCTGAAGAAACAAAAATACCCTTATTTTGCAACCAAGGTTTTACCAGCAGCGTAACTGTATAAACTTTAGTTTAGAACGTTTCCGTATCTGAAGAAATAAACATTTTCAGGCCTTGTTTTAGTACACCTTCACCTCGAAGGTCCGAATATATTGTGCGCTAAAGTGGAGGTGGAAAAGGAATGGCTACCAAACCTTTATAATGTATTCTGCGTGATACTGTGTATAAGTATTCTATAGAAAATCAGATTTGGAGAAACCAAGCAGCAATCAAAACATCCTTCATAAATCTTCACAAACACGGGCGTACAAAAATCTGAAAAAACAGTCGAGTCGGGTAAGACATTAACAAATCTAATCTGCAAAAATGATTGAATTATTGGATGAGCACTGCCGCGAAAAAAAAAAAGAACCGTGAATTTTTTTGTTATAGATATAAATGAAGTAATCACAGCCCTCCATTCCTTAATGGCCTGAACAGATTGCCCCATCTCAGTTATTCAAATGTCAAAGGCCACACGAAAGTTATGAAAGTCCGATGAAAATGGTGTATGTAAGATCGAGTGCAGTGAATAAGTTGCAATACATAGTAGAGCTTTGTAGCTAAAAATGCATTGCAAGATTCATCTCTCCCAAATATGAAAAAAAGACGTAGAACAAAAGCCTAGGCCTCTCGTTGAAGCTGAGGAACGAGCCATTTGCAGTAACGGGCATTGAAACTGTACACATCTAGTGGTACACCGGGATACGTCGGCAGGATACGAGTCCAAATGTTTCCTGCGAACTTGTCGGCCATACACCAAGCGCCCGGCAATAGGATTGGTGTTCAAGATAATATGGTCTAAGACGTAAGTCGAAGAAGCGATCGTGTTGTAGAAAACTATAATTCTGAACGTATTTTTTGTGACGCTGAAACCTGCTTGTAGGCTCAAATAAAAACTTAGTCTTGGTACTACTTGGATCTCCGAAATATGTTCAGTTTTCCCTGCAGTTTTTGTCTTTCGGAGAGCGCTTTTTTTTGCCCCGGAAGACAAAGCGTAATTTTGATACCTTCCCAATGTGTAAACTTTAATCGTCGTGACATTAGAGTCGGAAGCCACGACGTTAACAAAGATGCATTTGTGAAGCGCAGTACGGCTGCTATAGAACTCCTCCGATAAAGAGGATTTGGAATTTCCACTCTTGCGACTATTTAACTTCAAAAAATGCTCCCGTCCCATTAAAAACATGAGAGCTTCCAGCCGTGGCCACTACAAGCGCTGATCATTCGGTGTCTCTGAAAGCTGCATATGGTGCCAGATGGAAGTTATTGGCAGAGTTCGCAGGGCGTAATATTTTCCGGATCTAGAATGCCTTCTTTAGAAGAGGGGCTAACCATAACTTTACGTGGCAAAGTCTTAATGACGAAAAACTAAAAATAGACTTATTTCTGCGTGCACACCCAAGCAACGTACAGGATGTAGAAATAGTTGAATAGATCAGAGGTACTAACCTTAGATTGGTAAGAGCTTGTATTCATCTATATTTAAAATAGCAAAGACAAAAACTGATGCGCGAGAAGCCACTTAACGAACTAGCGGTGAGGCCGAATGTACAGGAAATCATGGTTACGCTCAAAATAGATTCGAGGCACTAAACGAGGTAACCGACGTTAGCGTTGACACAAAGGACAATAATCTTAATAGCATCATCAAAGAGTGTGCAATAGAAGTGAGACGTAAGGTCACTATGCAGGACACTGGCAAGTTTTCCGAAGAGATAAAAAATGCTTTATAGACGACAAATCACAAAAGCTTCAAACGCAACCGACCAAATAGAGGTATCGGAGCTTTCGAGCATACTTAGTAAGCGTAAGGTAGCCGACGTCAGAAGGTAACACATGATAGAAATTAGGAAGCTGTAAAAAGCGGCAGAAGCCTCAAATCTGCGATGGCAAACTTGTGCATAGGCAAAAATCCCATACGTTTTATAAGGAACAAGAAAGGCACTGTCATAACCAATATAGATTGGATAGTCGAGGTAGTGGAGAAGTTCTGCAAAAAGCTGTACAGAAGCCAAAATAACCCGGAAGATATCGTGAGAAACAATAAGTGTCCACCGGAATTCGACACCTTACCAGTAACGACAGGGGAACTAAGGAAAGCCATAGAAGGAATGCAGAGGCAAAGCCGCTGGGGAAGATAAGGTAACAACGGATCTCCTGAAAGATGGCGGAAAAATTATGCAAGAAATACTAGCCACTTTATATAACAAGTATCTCTTGACGGGAAGGGTACCAGAATTATAGAAGAACGCCAACATCGTCTTAGTCTAACAGGAAGAAGACATCAAGGATTTAAAAAATAGAACAGACTGATCAGCTTACTGTCCGTGCTCTACAAACTATTCACAAAATATTAGCCAATAGAATTAGAGTGACAATAGAGTTCAACCTACTGAAAAACCAAGCAAGATTTTGTACAGGCTACCTCATAATGAACCATATTTATACCATCAATCTGGTAATACGAAAATTTGCGGAATACAACCAAGCCCTATAAATAGCCTTCATAGAATACGAAAAGGTCTTTGAGTCAGTCGACTAATCTGCAGCAATGAAGGGACTAAGGAATCAGGGCATTAAAGAACCCTACATTAACATACTGGAAGTAATCTATGGGGGAGTCACAGCCACCATAGTTGTCCACAAAAAAAAATGTGGTAAAATCCTAATAAAGAAGTGTGTAAGGCAGACGAAAAAGATCTCTCTTTTGATATTCACTGCGGGTAAAGGAGGATTTCAGGACCCTAGATAGGGAAGAGCTGGGGGTACGAGTTAACGAAGAGTGTCTTTGGAATATGCCAATCGCTGATGACATCGCCTTGATGATCCAAAATCTTGATGGGAGCTGACAGATGTAAACAACGTAGTGGGATAATCATAAGACGAACAAGTGAAGTGCCTCAGACTGGCTGGCCAACGTTACAATAGGATGACCTACCTTTTTCAAAGGCACCATGCCATTCTTGGCGTGTTAATTTTAAAGGAGTTAGTGATGACGGAAGGTTAAGGAAATGAGCAACGAGGAGCGAAACACACACACATAAAGTTGGGGAGAGAAAAGGTGGAGAGGGATAGGTGGGACGTTAGGGTAAACAGACGAAAAAAAGGAATAATAGAAAGGAGAAGAAAAAGAAAGGAGAGAGAGGAAAGACGCAGAGAACTTTCTGTGTTGGCAATGTTCTACAACGATGCGCAGTAGGAGTGGTTTCAGAGACAAGGAAAGAGGAAACAAAGTAGTGGCTTAACAGTTCCTTTGAATTAAAACTTCGTAGTGGTATATATACAACTACAAAGTTGTATATATAAACTACGAAGTATATATGCAGCTACGAAGAACCTGTTAGCATCAGAATAAGGGGGCCAAGAAAATGCAGCATCTCGTACACCTGCCGTAACGAGTGATATAATTTTGAAGTCGCCATTGCTGCTCTACTGCAAGGATTGGCAAGGTCAAACCCTTCATGAGTTCTTTCACTTGGTGCAGGCAAATCGGACAGAGCTATTAAAGCAAAGAAACTAAGACTACCAAAACATTTGTGGCGCAGCTGAAACAAGAACGAAAGACGATTGAAGAAAAGTTATGGCACCATTTCTATCCCGTCCTGGCGCCCTGTCCTGTCTTCTCTTGTTTTGAGCACACATCGCTTTAGGGAGCCGCGCTGTCGTTTTCTCTCATCATCGTATGCTGTCGTAGCTTGACCTAACTTAAGTAAACCATGCCAAAAAAGAAAAAAAAAAGCAGCAAGCGAAAAATTCAAAAAAAAGAAAAATATATTCAGTAAGAAAAAACAACTAAATAAAACAAGAAGGAACAGAAGAAAAGAACAAAGAATAACGAACCTAAAACGAAAAATAAAAAAAAAACAGCGTAAAAGAAGTAGATGGAACGAGAAAACCAGATATGAACAGGTAAGCGAGGCTGCCCAGCTCCGCAATTACTTCAGGATTTGCACCACTACTGCGAAGCTGCTAAACTTTTTTCTACTTTGTCTGAGTTCCAGCACAAATATTTTGTTAAAGCTATGCACCAGCTAACCGATGGCCAAACAGTAAAAAGTGCAACAAAATGATGACACTAAAGATGAAACCTGGCTCTGGGCAACCGTACGTTACAACAGAGCATGATACGGTACCTGTCTGGACGCGCTGCTCAGTGTGTAACGTCGGCTGTGAAAATAATGCTACTTACTTGCTCCCTATGACTGCTTTGACGCGCAAGGCTTGTCATAAACTTCGGAGGAAGTTAGATGTCCTGCAAGGTAGTTCTTCCGTGCAGTTTGCGAGGAGACGTTCTGAAAAGGGAGGCCGTCTTGGCGAACGCGCATTAGCAATTCAAGTAGATGTGGAATAGTCCGCGAACTTAGACCGCGCGTGCAAGGTACCACTGAAGGTGAACTGAGGGCAGTCGGAAGTTATTCCAGAAAAGCGGAAAATTCGTGGAAGGAAAGATTGGACGGCAACCGAGTTATATAGGACGTTTATGTGCATCGGTTGAATACACTGTTTGTTTGGCTCTCCTTTATGCTTCTGCAGCTGATATGTTTAGCGTTTCATGTTGTATAGTAATTGTATTCAGTCGGAAAACTGCAAAGCAGTGATTTGGCTTGAGTGAGGTAGATGTAGCTGCATAAGATATCGCAGCTCTTTCAGAAGTAAAACCTGTACAACGTATCGAACAATTTTAAAGCGAGAGAAAGTAAATAACGCAGATATACATCAGACAATCACCATGTAACCAGCAACAGAGTTCACCTGTTTTTTTATGTTAAGCTGTGGAATGAATATAAATAATAAATTAGTAAAAAAATATTGCAATAAGCTTCTCTGTTATTAAGCTGTATACTAATTTATTACGTTATTACTTCCAGTGCGTGCAGACATGGCAATCCAGCGGAATTTCTTAAAATCGAATCACAAAGCACAGCGAGTACTCGTAATATACAGTAGAAAAGTGGCCTGTTTAGACTGTTGTAGGAGAGTTTGCCTCAATCGTACGAAGTGTGACCTATTGATCGCCTTCCCCATATACCTTCGTATTCTCAACAGCGGCCAAACGTCGTCTTTTCCTTCAACAAACATCATTCAATCATTATAAGAGAGAGGTTGATTATCAGAGAAAAGCTGAGATGTCAACCTGAATTGATTTTCTGACCTGCAACTCAGCATTAGGTAAGGGAAGATCTTGGCAAAGACAGTTCATCAACTCAGTAATGCCAACATGTCAGCCACGACCTATGTAACAATACAGAGCAAACCAAACAAGCCTATGCATATACAAATCTATACACACATTGAATATGCATCAGGAGACTATAAGAAAAATATGCATTCAAGGGGAAGGAAGGTATGCTTTACCAGCAGCATGACCGCTGGATAAAAAAAGTTTATTATCCAGTGGTCGTGCCAGCAGGGACGATTAGGCATTACAACACCCTGACCCGTGTAAACATGAAACCATGGCAGCAAAAAACGCGTTGAAGATCAAAAGTAGAGGATTGGGGAAAAGGCAAGGAGAAGAATAAACAAGTCAAACAAATAAGTTCCAGGCGATTGTGGGTTTGAACCTGCATGCATACCTGCATTCTGAAGATGAACATCGTAACCGCTAGGCCATGCTGGCATGCTGGCTGAAGGAGGCATTCTTGAGAACCACAAGTTTGCATTGCTATGACCAAGATGGAGGGAAGAGTAAGGAAGAGAAAGACAAAGGGAAAGAATATAATTGAGAGAGAGAGAAAGAAATTGAAATGGGGAGGAAGCATAGCATAACCATGTGTAGTGAAGTATACAAAGCTGAGAAGAGAAGTGAAAGTGTATTAGAGAAACCACAGGAAAGAGAGTAAAGCAATACATTGCCTTGTATAGTATAGTTTAGCGAAAAGCCGGAAATAGACTAGAGAGTAACGAGAAGGGAATGGAAGAGGTAAAGGCCATTAGCCGCCTTCTTTTTTTTGTGCTTTCTTCGAATCTTTGCGCGGCTGTCCCTAACATTCTTTAAAAAGGACCTGCTATAGTTCCTCAGCACGGTCGAAAAACGGCATCCGATCGGTAGTTGATGGTCCTAAGAGCTACGTCAGTCAAACATTATAGCACAACAAGCAGTCTTTAATTTACAATTCTGAAAGGCAGAAAGAAATCGACGTCTGTTCTTTCTACGCGTGTTCTTGTTACTTTAGCAATACAATCGTAATAAATACAATCTATGCTTATTTAACCCTTTTTTTCAACACGTCGTCATAATATCCTTTTATGTGACAGCTATTACGAAAAAGTAGGTTTTTAGTGTGCGCTGTGTTTTCTCCCACCTGTGGTATCGTTTTTTTTTTCGCGCACCGCCGTTAAGATGAGTTACCAACTCACCCAGCAATTCATAAATATGAAGTGCTTTTCTATAAGTGGTGCCGTATACCAAAATAACCGCACCATATACCCAAATAGACGGCATTGGCTCATTTCAGCATCGCCAGCTGCATAATTACTATGACCGTCAAGGGAGCCTATGTGTGTACGTTTGCGCGCTTGCGATACAGACTCAAATTGCGCCGCTCGTGAACAGAAAAAAAAGAAACTTTATTTTGTGTCGGGACGTTCGCGTGTTGTAAGTTCTATTCCCCTTGTCATCGCATCCTGTTTAGGTTTGAAGTACGCTTCTCGGGACGAGAGAAAAGAGAAAGCAATTACAGAGCACGACAAACATCTCCTCTCCTACTTCACACATACTGAATGTTTTGCGGTGAGTGATACATGGAGCAATGAGCTGTTTTCATGCCGCGTTATGCAGGCCCCTGTAAGTATATTGGCAGGTTCCAATAGATAAAATAGTTTCTCTGTAATCCAGTGCACAGGATAAGTTTTATCATTTATGAGAGTGAAAGGGAATAGCAAGAAAAGGATATATTGAAGTCCAGTGCGTTTTAGATTATTTTCCCTGAATTGGAAGGACCACTATTATGAAACAGCTAAACCCATTACCTAAATACACAGTGCTTCTAATAAGAACTAAACTGTCCTTTAATGAGAACATCCGTTTTCAATCCTGAATCATTCAGCGCACATTGTGTGCCACAAACCATTTCATTGCGGCTTTTTTATAGAGAGGAAAAGCTCGTTAATTGAAATATTATGGAAATGGAAAAACTGCATGGAATAACTAGACGCCGAAAGGATGGTAACTCCGTTTCCTTTATGGTTGCTTTATAGACGCACCAAGTTTGCCGTCTGCATCCCATGTCAGTAGGCTGGGGCTGAAGATCGCCCTTAAAAGTTCGTTATGCTGCAGAGTTAAGTAGGGCAAAAGCTATAAGAGATACATAATATCACAAATACTTCTTAACTTTAAAAAGTAATACTCACTAGAAATCTGCCCTATGCTCAGTTGATAAAAAACGGTTTCAAATGAGATATCGGGCATGTTTCTGTTTTGATCCATTAGGTGAGTTTTTTGACCCCTAATACGCAGCTTTTCAACAAAAAGTGAGCTTCGCAATATTTTTTCAGACAATCTGCTATACATGCTTGCAGCACCTAAATTACTTCTAATTTGTGGCTTGTCAAACATCGCCTCCAACACATATCCTATTTCTGCCCCTGAGCTGGCCGTGTTTTTTGAAAGAAAGATACTGAATTTGGCAACTTTATTCAGTTTCGCTCGTGTAAAAAGCCCTCGAACAAATCATATAAAAAACACGTCATTATTTTGGCAGTTACATTGCTTCATTACCCTGCCACGAATACCATTTTAATGATTGATTTGCAAAATCGTGTTATGAAAAAAATTTTTTTGACGTTATCTAGCTCAGTCAGCGCAAAACTACAGACTGTTATAACAGACAGGAGACTTTTCGCAACAAAAATAAATTAGTAGGACGAGTTCCAAACTTCGCCAATCATGTGGAAGTTTTTTCAGTCCTATTCATATTTGTCAGGGAAACGCGTGTTGGCTAGGCATGTAATAACCCAGTTATAACGCGCTAACTGATTGAAAATGAACAAAAAAGGGGAGCTTTTTAGAGGGGCTTATTTTATTATTAGACACAACATCATCATTCAATTGACAATAAGGCAATCGATAAGCATTATGGAGAATACATGTATTAAAAGTGTATTAACCATGACGTAAATTGAAGAGATCATGGCAAGTGAAAAATCTCTTCTGCACTGACTGTAACACCGACCAAATTTTTACATTTTAGACCGACCAAGCTTTTATCGGAATTTCGCGTTCCGCTTCCTTCCACTTGTTTTCAAGGCACAATATACTAATTACGTATGCATGGGACAATGACTTATCTGTGCCGATTCAGAAAACTAGTACAGTATTCAGGAACCATAACACCAAAAGAAACCATATCAAGTCACCACCTATACAATAGATAAGGGATAATGTAAACACCCTGCCACCACTATCAAGGACAACTGTCAATATAGGCCTCACCATTAACAACAATAAAAATTATCATGATAGTACTAAAAAAAGACACTTTTGTGAAAAAAAGAGCAGCAATGTAATTTATTACCCACTCATAAAAAAGCATGTCATGCGCTTCAAAATGCAGCTGTTTGTATAAAAGTTCAAAAAAAAATAAGAGGACCCTAAAGATTTGCCTTTAGGAGCGACGTGATAGCGACGCAATACCAACGTCCTGTTCTTAGTGCGTGCTTCAAACACTAAGTCCATGAAGCCTTTTCGAATTATGCACCCACTACGTGTCCTTAAGGAAACAGGCGCATTAGCGTGCGTGCCCTTTGTGTTGGGGCCATGGAGCCAATATGATAATCACATCTTTTGACGCCTGTTGGCATTGAACGCTTCACCACGCATTAGTACTGCATTCTTTCATGTCGCGTTGTGAAGTATATATACAGTACGCGTGTGTTTGTGAAGCATCAAAGCTACTTTTACTGCATTCCCAATCAGATGTAGTTCTTTTTACTGTTTTCAAATGCGCACATGTGGCTGTGTGGTACAATAAGTGCTTGGCGCGCAAATGAACCGGGTTCGATCCCCAATCAGACTCCGGCAACCATGGTAAGGTACCCACTTTGTTGCAGCTCTTTTTATCATTTCTTTATTTTATTTGCATCGTTCTCGATTTTTTGGTCTCGCATAAAATCATGACTTTTCGCTCACAACCGACGACGCCGACACCGACGCCAACAGCGCAATTTCTGCAAAACGAGCAGTCTAACGCTGTCGCGCTATAATGTATGCTTTGTTAACAATTCTATGTGTTCTTTTCATGTGTATTTTACATGAGGTGCAGGAAGGTAGGATATTCCGGAAAATTGTGAGTACACATAAAAAAAAACTGTCCATCATAGTGAAGAGCAGTGTGATTATGTCCTTTTGCACCATGTAAGGGAAAACAGCGCTCGTTCCTCTGAGAGGAGGAAGAAAGCAACACTTTAAAAGTTTTGACGATTGGACTAGTTCGTACTTGGACATAAAGGTCAATGTGAGTAGCTCAACTAGACGGGACATCAGTTAGGAAAAAACTTGGACACGCGCAACACTATTTTAACACTAAATACAAAACTGAATGCAACAAACATTCAATGTCAGTGCTGTTTAACTTACCAAAAATATTTTGGTAATCAGACAGACCACGCATGGTTTGTCTGATTCAGTTCGGCAAGGCATCTTTCACAACCGTGCCTTATTTTGGAGGTGTCACGGATAACTATATCTCTTTAGCAAGAAGAGCCTCTCAAGTGCATGGTGAGCCGAAATTGCATAAAATGGGGGACAGCAGAGTTCTAAAAGAACCGGCATTCATAAGGGGCGTTGTACCGAAAGAATTTATGAGGTCAGTTCATTACTGATTATGACAACTTATTCAAACGCACTCCAACAGTGGTAATGTAAGGTAAAAAAAATGCAAGTTTCAAAAGCGAAAACAAACTTTTTGGAAAATGAATAAAATTGAAGCATGTTGCCGAAATCACGCAACAACAAAGTTGGCACTATTGTCTGAATATAACGTCTACTAGAGTTAAAAAAGGTAGACTGATGTCAACGGGTCTGACTGCTTCATCAGCCTCTTTTATTATTTATGTCTAAATGTGGAAGGTGAAACCTGAATTCCTGTGAGAATACGCACGCTAGTTCGTGCAAAGTGCACATCATTGAATTGCTTCATAATGTAGGTTGAACGAAAAAAAAAGGGAATTATTAGGGCTCGTTTTCCAGCCTTGAACACATTGTTAATGAGAACAAAAACCTTTGAAAGTTAAGGAGGCGTTATTTCAAGTACTTATGGTACAATTGTAAAAAACCAAGTTGGTCGAAAAGATAACAGAGACCAAACCTGCTAACTTGAATTGTGTCTGACACTCCACCAATTTGTTCACTAGTTACAACTAACGTGCCTATACAGGCGCACAAGCCCTTCAAATTCTACTTATTATTCTTATTCAAAACGAAAGTCTCTCTGGGGCGAGCTGGATGCCGTCGGGTAGTATACGAGGGACTATTCGGCATTTTCCATCTAGTAAACAATTACGTGCTTCACCATTCAAGCAGGCCGAAAAACTGTTCCCCACCCGACATCATGGCTACTAGCGGCGCTAACACTCCCAGCAAATAGATGGGTCGTCCAGCCATACATATTTCTTGCAGCCTGTACGTTTCTGTATGCGTATATTTATAATCCCAAAAATTCAACTATTCTCCAATGAGTGATTCGTAAATGAACAAGTTTTGGGAAAAAAAAATTGGCAGATCCCACGTACAGTGGGAATCGATGATATGCGAAGCACGAATGAGGAAGATTGATATGTCACTTAAAATCATCACAACGCTTCGAGTTGGAGGAAAATTATGCCGTACACGACTTACGTGTCATGATTATTATGTTTGAGTGTGCCGTTTATCTTCTTTACCTGTTGACGTCACGTAATTCGAAATTTAGTATATGTGAAGCTAGCAAAACAGCCGGAAGCACGCTATGAACGTGGTATGTTGTCATGTTCTTGCGTGACACGCTTGTCACGATTATTATGTTTGCACCAGTGATATAACTTCGCCATTCATTGACGTCACATGCTACAAAATTTGGCATATGTGGAACTGGCGAAACAGCCGCGAGTGCATCATGAAAAGCCCAATATACCCCAACGTGACATTGACGCGCGTGCACACTGGGCACAACAACGCTATACGTGTGACGTCCCCGCAGACACGGACTGAACTCCGGTCATTTCAAAATGTTTTCGCTCGTTTCTTAAATCCACGCATAAAAAAGGAAAAAAATAACCTTCGGTGTAACGAATGGGCATTCCGGAGTGGAGTACCTGGAAGGACCATTTCTACTGTTCTCGCGGACCTCCCCGCGCAAACACGAGGACCGGGTGGCGCCTTGTTGTCTACAGACAGTAAGACAGTGTACGGTGGCAATAATCCGCGCGCACCCTTCAGATTTGTGGCATGGGGGAGCAGCAGAGCACCTTTTGTTGGTTCGGAGAATGCGACCCTGCCGGAACGCCTGCGCTGGGTCCAGCCTGACTTTCCGTCAGCCTCCGTGGCTCCAGGGCTCATTACTGTGTTCTGCGCGGATGGCCACCCGTGGCGTTGAATGACGAAGAAGCGGTGGCTACGGAGAATTTCGCGAAAGACACCGAGCTGTATAGAAACGTCGAGACTCAATCTAGACATCGGCTCATCAAGAACCAGATAACGGGGCATTTGGTTCGGCCGAAAACATTTTGGCACAACACTGCAAACGCCAGACATTGGCCATTACAGGCGACGCACTTTGTCGGAAGCTTCGGGACCATTGTTCGCCCGTACTTAAAGTGTCTTCGGACGGCTCACCCATCTCTCTCTCTGTGGCTTGAGTTTAAACATTGTTACTTGCTCGGCTTTGCTTGGGAGAGGATTTTCCACTGGTGCGGGCCGCGGGGGCGGCCGTCGAAGATGATACACACTGACTGACAGAGAAGTGTGTCGTGTCAACAGTGGCAATTGGTTAGGTGCTACGGAGGGGCGGTGTCGGGTCCTACAAAAAGGGACTACGAGACGATGCGAAAGGAGTCAGAGAGACGGAACGCTGAGATTGAGATCGTAGAAAGACGGAATGGAAAAGGAAGATAACGGTGTGAAGAGAAAGCGATTACAGTCGATGAGATGATGACTGAGGCAGGGATAGTACGATGAGGAATGAAAGTTAGGGATAGGAGGCGAGTGAATGGAACGTTACGAAAGAGGGCCAAGATGGAAATCACTGAGAGGCACGACGAAGGCGATGAAGACGAAGACCATGAAGACGCTGACGAATTGGGCAATTACCCCAGGAAGAAGCCCTGAGCCTCGACTCGAACAGCCAGCTCCGAGGCCCCCGTCAACATGGACATTCGAACTTCACCTCCCTTACTTAAACGAGTTTTGCGGGAAGGGATGCGGCATATTGAGACATTGCGTGGTTTCAATAATTGATAACTTTATCATTTGTGTCGTCGTGTGTTTTTTTTATAGGCATACCCTTTTATTGTTACAGTTACTTTCTTTATGTGCCTGCCCTGTGTCGAACGTCACGAGTGTCTAAATTATGTTTTATAATTTTGTGTAGTGGTTGATGTACGCGGGTGTACGATGTTTGTAGTTAGTAATAAATTAAATGAATTAGTAAAACAGGAACAGGTCGTAGCGTCTCTTACTTTCCGGCCCCAGCACGAATCTCTGTATGTGGGAAGTGATTGAGACACATAGCCAAGAGGGAACCGGATAGACAAGGGGTTGAGTGGTCTTCCCTCTCTTTGGTAATGGGTGGCGTAGCGGGGGACTTCTCAAGTGGTGGCAGCGGTGGGATTACTGCTGGGGCAACGGTGCGAGATATCACCCTGCTAGGAAAGGAGAGGCGGCAAAATGAACGAGCAGGCTACCAAGATGACCGACAGAAACGACCCACTAGAAATGAGCGCGTTTATGTTAGCGGACATGGTTCCGTCGTTTACGAGAGGTGATGTGGGTCCGGATGTTGGGGTCTTCCTGAAAATTTTGGAGCAGGTTGGTCGCTTGGGTGGATGGCGGGATAGTGAGCTGGTCTGCATAGCAAGATGCAAGATGGTAGGCGCGGTGCATGATTTCGCATGGTGGGATGATGGCGTCGCTGCGGCTTCAACTTTTTCTGAGTTCAAATATTTGGCCATCAAGAGGTTCAATACGGAGCCACTTTCTTTAAAACGGAATGGTTTTCAAAGGCGAGGCAGAAGGCACATGAGAAGGTGAGGTCATTTGCAAGTCGCTTGCGCATCCTCGGGACCACCACCCTGACGAGCTCCGATAGTCAGGATCCGGTGAAAGCTTCACTGCGCCACGAGATTCTAGCCAAACAATTACTTTCGCAAATTTTAATAGGCCTGAGGGATCCGGTCCGCAGACCTGTTCTCTTTCGGGATCAGAAAACGTTTGACGAGGCCATTGCTATAGCGGTCAAGGAGGAACAGAATGAGAAAGTGTCGTGGAGCCATACGTTATCCGATCGATACGTAGAAGAGAACACAGATATTCACGAGATGCATAGCCACCTTGACCGCCTCAAAAAACTTGTGGAGAGCTTGGCAGTACGCAATAGGGTGAAACATAATTGGCAGAAATTCCTGAAGCAGCTCCCTTATCCCGGCGGGTGCTATAACTGTGGCAGGTTTGGTCACTTTTGGCGAGAATGCTATCGGTACCGGCGACGAAAATTGAATTTGACGGGTGGCAGCCGCATTCACAAAGACAAGAAGATGGTGTCAAAATTCAAATCTGAAAACCTAGACGCAACTCCTTCTCATGACGGTGATGCGCAGAGGTCAATCGCGACCGTAAATATTCGCGAGAAAAGAAGCTCCGTAAAAACGAGTCGCGGTTCACCGTGTGTGGATGTGGTTAATATAATTTCCGTGATCGAGGAGGATTTTCCGCCATTGAGTGAGTGTGTGTTTGGGGGAAACGCTCGCACACTGGTGCCACTGGGTGAAACAAAAGCTGCCAAGGTTGCTGGAGCGTATACAGACGGTTTGGCTGCGGTTTCTACCTCGAAGGTCCCACGAGACAATGAAACATTACCAGTAGGATTAGCAGATATGGCGTTGGATGAGAATGGGTTCTCTGAGGATGCATTTGTCGGAGTCCTAATCGACACGGTGGTAGACCGAACGTTAGAGAGAGTAGATGAGATTGAGGAATGCCTAGATCGCAACGGGGTGGTTTTTGTGGGGCCAAAGAGGAACTGCAGCACACTCGATGTACAGCGCACCAAGCCCGGGCATGCGCAGCGGTGGTCTTGTCAGATAGCTTCGCACATGCCTCACTCCACGACTGAGTTGAGTAGGTGGAAGTTCGGACCATCCAACGAGGGTCCGGACTCGGTGTCGGGGAAGAAGTCTGCATACGGGTAGACGCTGAGCGCTCGGGAATCGGCAAGGGTCATAAGAGCCCACAGTGTTGTATGCCCTTTTATGTTCTATGATTTCTGCTCGGTCATTGTGCTTGTTACTTTAGTGGAGATCTTGTGTCGAAGTTTCAGTTTTTGTTTTATTTTTGCTTTGACTTGTACACTTGTTTTATTTTGTTGATTGTGTTTTGAAATTAGGCAGGTAGTTCGCTCGGTTATTGTGGTTTTGTGTTGCTTGCGGCATCTGATGTTGATCAGTGAGTGAGTGGTACCACCTGGGATCGATTAACACCTAATGATGGGGGAAGAACATAAAGTCAGTGAATGCTAAGGTAATTCAGTGTTGCTGCCTGTATGACCCATGTTCTCCCGCCATCCCGCTTTTCGTTTGGTTTGAAATGTTCGATAAGCCATAAAATTTTGTGCATGTGTGGAATGAAAGCATTTTGAAATGTGTCTATCCTCTGTTCGGTTGTGCCGAGAGTGGGCAGTGCAGGCGAAGTGTGTAATGTGCTCGCATGGTAGTGAACCTTCCGCACCCATGACTGAACGCTGCGTGCCAAACCATCCGACGAGCAGCTGTGACCAGTGTGCGTTTTGTCCACGCGTCATCCACGAGTGTCTGCGGTGATTTTGAAGGTTTAAAGTGTGTTGTGCGCGGTAGAAACACGGAATCAAACTGCTTCGTGGTGGGTGATGATTCAGCGACAATCGCAGATTGGTTCCTCACAGCGACGCGCTGCCGCTAGGGCTGAATCACAAGTGTGCTGTGTTCGCATATCGTATGCCTAAGACTGCCGCGATATCTCAATTTCGCTGCGCGACCGAAAGGCGCTTGGCGCCCGCATTTCTCGTGTCTGAATTTCCCCACTGAGAAGATTCTTCTGCAAGATGAAGGGATTGTGACATCCCCGCAAACACGGACAAAACCCCGGTCGTTTCAAGATGTTTTCGCCCGTTTCTTAAATCCACACATAAAAAAAGGAAAAAAAACCTTCGGTGTAACAAATGGGCATTCCGGAGTGGAGTACCTAGAAGGAATATTTCTACTGTTATCGCGGACCCCCCCGCGCAAACACGAGGACCGGGCGGCACCTTGTTGTCTAAAGACAGTTGGACAGTGTATGGTGGCAATAATCCACTCGCAACCTTCAGATTTGTGGCATGGGGGAGCAGCAGAGAACCTTTTGGGGAATGCCACCCTGCCGCAGCGCCTGTGCCGGGTCCGGCCTGACTTTCCGTCAGCCTTCGTGGCTCCAGGGCTCATTACTGTGTTCTGTGCGGATGGCCACCCGCGGCGTTGAATGACGAAGAAGCGGCGGCTACGGAGAATTTCGCGGGAGACACCGAGCTGCATGGAAACGTCGAGACTCGTTCTGGACATCGGCTCATCAAGTACCAGAAACTGGGGCAATTGGTTCGGCCAAAAAAATTTTGGCACAACACTGCAAACGCCAGATGTTGGCCATTACAGGCGACGCACTTTGTCGGAAGCATCGGGACCATTGTTCCCCGTATTTAAAGTGTCTTCGGACGGCTCGCCCATCTCTCTCCCTGAGGCTTGAGTTTGGACATTGTTACTTGCTCGGCTTTGCTTGGGAGAGGATTTTCCACTGGTGCGGGCCGCGGAGGCGGCCGTCGAAGATGATACATACCGACTGACAGAGAAATGTGTCGTGTCAACAGTGGCAATTGGTTAGGTGCTACGGAGGGGCGGAGTCGGGTCCTACAAAAAGGGACTACGAGACGATGCGAAGGGAGTCATAGAGAGGGAGCGTTGAGATTGAGATGGTAGAAAAACAGAATGGAAAAGGAAGATAACGATGCGAAGAGATAGCGATGAGAGGCGATGAGATTATGACTGGGGCAAGGACGGTAGGATGATGAATGAAAGTTAGGGATAGGTGGTGAGTGAATGGAACGTTACGAAAGAGGGCTAAGATGAAAATCACTGAAAGGCACGACGAAGGCGACGATGACGAAGACGATGAAGACGCTCTCGAATTGGACAATGACCCCAGGAAGAAGACCTCAGCCTCGACTCGAACAGCCAGCTGCGAGGCCCCCGTCAACATGGACATTCTGTGAGAAGAACTCACCTTCCTTACTTAAACGAGCTTTGCGGGAAGGGATGTGGCATATTGAGATTTTGCGCGGTTTTATTAATTGATAACTTCATCATTTGTGTCGTCGTGTGTTTTTTTATATGCATACCCTTGCATTGTTACAGTTACTTTCTTTATGTGCCTGCCCTGTGTCGAACGTCGCGAGTGTTTAAGTCATGTTTTATAATTTTGTTTAGTGGTTGATGTACGCGAGTGTGCGATGTTTGCAGTTAGTAATAAATAAATGAATTAGTAAAACAGGAACAGGTCATAGCGTCTATTACTTCCCGGCCCCAGCACGAATCCTTGTATGTGGGAAGTGATTGAGACATATAGCCAAGAGGGAACCGAATAGACAAGGGGTTTAGTGGGCTTCCCTCTCTTTGGTAATCGGTGGCGTAGCGAGGGACGTCTTATACGTTAGCAAAACGCGAGAGCTCTATAGTCTCACTCCACCCGCGACAGACATGACCAGCGTCCATCATGACGGCCCGATGGCAATCAGCGCGAAATGCGACATGCTGCATTTCGCGCGGATGCCTTACCCAGACAACGCTGCGTCTGCCTCTTTTTGTGACGGAGGGACGCCGGACACGCTGAATGCGCATGCGTCAAAGCAACGCAGTGCGGCGCACGCCTGCGAGTATGCAATAGGACCGGCGCCTGGCATGGCAACGCTGGCGAGCACGCGCACCGGTTCAGTTCGAGATGTTTTGGCGTCGCGACTGTGACATGTAGTAATGTTCTCACATGACACGCATCTCATGATTATCATGTTTGCACCAGTCACAAACCTTTGTCATCCATTGACTTCACGTAATACCACATTTGGCATATGTGAAGCTAGAGAAACGGCCGCGAGTGCATCGTGAGTGTGGCATGTAGTCATGTTGTTACATGACACGCATCTCATGATTATCAGGTTGCACCAGTCGCATACCTTTTGTCATCCATTCACGTACCGTAATACCAAGTTTTGTATGTGTGACCTTAGCGAATTGGTCACGAGCGCATCATGAGCGTGGCATGTAGTCATGTTGTTCCATCACACGCATGTCATAATTTTAATCTTAGGATCTGTCATTTCCTTCGCCATTCAATCATGTCATACCATGGCAGTTTTGCAACATGTCATGTGAACGAGACTACCGCAAGAGCAGCAACGCCACAAAATGTAAACCATAACATTCATAACATACATCTCATGATTTTCGTGTTATGACTAGTCAAATACGCTCGTCATACATTCATATTATCCCATACCAAGTTTGGTATCGATACCAATGTCCGAATGGTCGGGAGAGCTAAAAGTCATAGGTGGCTAGATAGATAAATAGATAGATAGATAGATAGATAGATAGATAGATAGATAGATAGATAGAAAGATAGACAGACAGACAGACTTAAAGTCGTCGAAGTTCGTTGAAAAATTGCTTCGCATTTAAGAGGTTTATGAAAGATGCTGCTACACGAATTCTAAGGTCTTCGAAGTATTGAGCACCGGCACACCTTTGATTGATTAGGGGAGTTTAACGTCCCGAAGCCACCTTATGATTATGAGAGGCGCCGCAGTAGAGGGCTCCGGACATTTTTACCACCTGCGGTTCTTTAACGTGCACCCAAGTCTCAGTACACGGGCCTACAACATTTTCTCCTCCATCGAAAATGCAGCCGCCACCACAGAGATTTGATCCCGCGCAGCCGAGTACTTTAGCGACTAGACCACCATGGCGGGGCACCGAAACACTTTTGACAGTGGCGTTATCACTACTGAGTTGCCTCTATGTATGTGAATTTCGTAAAGTTTTTAAAGAACCATTCACAGCAAATTTTGAAACTTGAGATGCTTGTGTTCTTTGTCCATCCTGCATGTGGTGGCACTTCCGTCCAAGTAATATTGAAGATAATTGCCTTTATTATATTTTATTTTGGTTTCAAAGTAGTCATTCTCAGTCGAGTCTCAAATATTTTCCAAGGTTTCCTTTCTCAGAGGAAAGTAGTGTACATCATTGATGCTCTGAACTTCTTGTTCATTACTTTTGGCTGTAAAAAAGCACGGGATATCGTGTCAGCCAAGACTATTTCCTTGCCTGCTCTGTGTTCGACTGTGATGCTGCATTTTTTCGTCTGAAAATTTATGACTTGCAGTCGTCTTCACTTGATCTAATTGTTTGTTCAGGATTGCTTGCAGTGGTTTATGATCACTGATTATCTTCGTTTCTTTTTCGAATGTGCACTGCATAAACTCGTTTAAGGCAAAAATGATGTCCAGCATTTTCTTTTCTAATTGCGCTGAACGAACTTATCTCTAGGTCAGTGCTCTGCTAACGAAGGAGGCTGGCTGTCCGTCTTCAAGCAGAGCCGCCTTTAGCATGACATAGCTTGCATAACACGGTGTTTCTTGATGATTGCTTAAATCAAGGTAGGCTTGAACCTGAGCTCTTCTCACAGACTTTTCTAGTTCTTCAATTGCTCATTCTCGGGACTTCCCTAAGTGCTATTGTGCATCCTAGACGAAGAGTTTCCTGAATGGCTATAATAAACGCAAAATGTTGGGCAGGAATCGGCAGAGGCAGTTCATCATAACGCAGAAGTGCTGCACTTTTTGAACATTCGTCGGATTTTGCATCTGATGAATTGCGTTCACTATATTTTGAAGAACTTTGAGTCCTTCATTAGTCATTACGTGACCTATGAAGACGACTGATGTCCAAAATTATGTTTTATTCCTTTTAAAACAGGTTGCAATGTGTTTGGGTAACTGAAGTAGGTTCTCCAATTTCTTGTCGTGGTCCGCTTCACTTCAGAATCTCTTTCATTCTCGAACAATCCAAAGACAATAATTTATTTATTTTATAGATTTTTATTTAGGAGTACTGCAGCCTTTGAAGAGGCCCAGACAAGAAGGGAAAGGTACAATTAAGTACAAACATACAGTATAATATGTGCAGTTATCAAAAACTATGCTAACAAAAAAGTGAATCTTACAATAGATAAGCAAGCACTGAAATTTAGAACGTGAGTAATTATACACAATTTGAAGGTTCACAATACATAACTATCTAATCAATGTACAAGGGTATCTACAAACAAAGCAAAAAAGTCACAGCTTCACCGCAAGGGTGGAGCGACGAATGCGATAGCAACCACTTGGACTGTAACTCTGAGAACGACAAGCAGATCAAAACGTACAGCGCGCTGCGCACGCACAAATGACGCACGAAACAACACACACAGGATGAGAGTGAACTAATAAGGTTAACTGCTTGACACTTGTAGCGCTGTTTAAACAAAAACGAAGCATTAAACGTAATGACAAGTACGCATCAGTGCAAACTAACATGTGTCTCAGTTGTTAGTTTGCTGTGTTTGAAAGCGCACTCTTTTCGCAAACTGCGCCAGCGTCAAAATCAAAAGCGCGTGGTTCTCCCTACCGAAGGATAAGCGCGGGCGGACAAGTATCCAACTCCGCTCCCCCCCCCCTCGCCATTGGCAGGGTAAAGTACGCGTGCGCAATTAGCGCGTGTCGTCGCACCGCGACGAGCTGCGTGCCGAGCGGAGGCGGCTTTCTTTTTTTCTTGAGTTTTTATGTATATAGATCCGTATACATATGCGGCGCATGACGCCGACACGGGCGGCCAAAACCAGCCGAGAGTGTCCATATAATTGCTATCGCAACAAAAAATGCATAAGCAAAAAAACTTTTGAAGCAGGAAAGGCTAGGTACAAGAGTTAATGGATGCAACAGAGTCGGTGATTAGCGTGCTGCTACAACACGCAGGCTGTTCCAGTCTGCTACTGTTCGAGGAAAAAATGAATGCTTAAATAGGTTGGTTTTGGTATGGTAAGGCATTAATTTGGCAGAGGGGTGATGTCTCGTTCGCCGAAAAACGGGAGACTGTATATAATGTTAAGGAGAAAGAGACAACATTATTGTACAGTAGGACCAGAAATTTAAGTCTGTCACTTTTTGTTCTTAGTTGCAAAGACTAAATGTTGTGATAGGCCTTTAGAACACAGTGAGATTCACTGGAACGATATTTAGAAAAGATAAAAGTTACTGCATTACGTTCGATGCTATCTAGCACATTCTTGTTAGATTTAGTGTAAGAACAATGTGCGATAGCTGCCTGTTCTAGCGCAGGGCGGATGCCCCGCCGCGGTGGTCTAGTGGCTAAGGTACTCGGCTGCTGACCCGCAGGTCGCGGGTTCGAATCGCGGCTGCGGCGGCTGCATTTCCGATGGAGGCGGAAATGTTGTAGGCCCATGTGCTCAGATTTGGGTGCACGTTAAAGAACCCCAGGTGGTCGAAATTTCCGGAGCCCTCCACTACGGCGTC
The DNA here is from genome assembly GCF_043290135.1 of Rhipicephalus microplus. Taxonomy (NCBI): domain Eukaryota; kingdom Metazoa; phylum Arthropoda; class Arachnida; order Ixodida; family Ixodidae; genus Rhipicephalus; species Rhipicephalus microplus. The sequence continues at coordinate 71,128,824 of NC_134701.1, forward strand.
TCTCATAATCATATGGTTGTTTTGGGACGTTAAACCCCACATATCAATCAATGAAAGCTGAGTCACAAAGGTGAGAGATGTTGGATTTTCAACTGAAGTTATGAGTTATGACCTCTAGGTATTTCATTAACTTCTTTTTTATACAAGTTTTTTAAGAATGTCATCAAAAATGCACAGAACACCTGGCAGTCTTTTAAGTGCAGCCTAAAGCCTCTTTTGGAATATTTTGCTGCTTAGAGTGAGTCCAAACGGCAGCCTGAGCCATCGATAACGGCCTTTAAGAGCTTGGAAAGTACTCAGCAAGCATGACTCGGCATCGACTGAGCATTGCCAGTACCCTTCTCGCAGGTGCTGCTTTGATAAAATTTTCGGTTTTACAAGATCGCGTACCCAACCTCATATATGAGCAACGTGTGCCGTTCTCGCTTGAAAGCCTGATTTTACACGCTTGGGCGTCTGTGCATAATCGAATTGATCCGTTTTTCTTAGTTGCGACAATCATTCGGCCGATCCATTGCGTTGACTCTGTTACTCTTTTGAACACGTTATTTTTCTACAGGTTCTTCAACGTTTCTTCCACTAGCTGTTCGATGCTGACATGCACTCTTCAACTTTTTATTGCTTTCAGAAGCGTATCTGGCTTAATGATCTGATTGGCTGTTTTTCGGGAGTGTTCCTCAAGTGCCTCCAAAGACGCCAGGGTATTTTTCAACCCTACTTCTGAGCTGCTCTTAGGGAACTTCTCATTATCTGCATTTAGAAGACGCACTTTTGCGTCAGTTTTTTTTGAATAGGAGAAGTGAAGTTTTATTTTACGACTATAAACTCCACAGAATGCCAATGTTCATTTGCCGTGATGATTTATTGGCGAGTTTTGCCCTAGCAGCGCACTTTGCTTCCGTTCTATGTTCTCAGTGTCGTTGTGCGCAGTTCCACTTGTAGTGCGTTGACGTGTCTTGCTGAAATAATATACAATGCTGCTCTACTGTCCACTTGAAATTTTACCATCTTTCCATTCGCTTTGAAGAGGGTGTGGATAGAGCTTTTCTGGCTGCTCTAAATTGCCCGGATGGCTTTGTCCACGCCTCCTACTGCCCGGCTCACAACTATTTTGTATATTTCAGAAACTGCTGCGAAGTTATTTCGTTTCTTGCCCTTGCCGCATATTTCTCTCCAAACTGGGCATGCTTCATGTTTGCGCTCGTGAACACCACAGCAGTACTTGTACTTTTGCACAGAAGATTCTTGTGGCATTCCCTTAGCAGATTTTAGTTATCGGCGGCATAGAGATGATCAAATTTTTTACAGCATGCACTTATTCGGTGTTTTTTGAACTACCTTCTTCAAATGCTTTCATTTGAATTCCTGATTCTTCATGAGAATGACACACAACTTCAACCTTCTTTTGTGTCGGATCATATCTAACTTGAGAATGTACGCACGAGCCTTTTCATCGTAGATACCACAGACAATAAGGTTGCGGATCATTTTTTCTCAATCGTTTGCGAATCAACCGTCACTTCCCCTGAGTTTAAATCAGTTACGAAGCTGTTGAACTGCTCTTCAACCCGTCGCAAACAAGTTTTGAAGACGTATCGCGAGTAGAGTTCATTGCGCTACGGCAAGAAGTGCGGGTCCAGAGGGCTGTTGACCAGGGCATAGTTGAATTCAAGATGTGGTATATATATATATATATATATATATATATATATATATATATATATATATATATATATATATATATATTGTTGAGACGTTTATTGGCGGACGGTTGTCGACGATGCTTGACAGTGACAGTCAATGCGGGTACCGACTCTCTGCACGAGCTGCTCTTCTTCTTGCTAAAAAGGGCAACCCACTAGAAGGCGCATGAGAGGACGACCCACTGTTCGAAGGCTTCACCACAACTACCCCGGGTACGAAGAGGGAGCCGCCTGGCGACCTAGCAGCTGGTTACTATCAGCGGGTCGTGGTAGGCTTTGAGGCGCTCCACGTTGACAATGTCGCGCCCTCGACGGCGCATGTCCGAAGATGGTTCGATGGGTTCGATCAAGTAATTTGCAGGGGAAGTGCGTTCGACGACACGGTAGGGGCCTTCGTATTTGGGCAATAGTTTTGAAGATAGGCCAGTTGAAGTGGTAGGGATCGAGAGCCAGACGAGCGCTCCAGGGAGGAACATGGGCGCAGTAGTGCTGGTGCCATCGCGAATGCCTTTTTGCCGCTCTTGATCATGCGCTGTAAAGGTCCTTGCGAGCTCTCGACACTCTTCAGCAAGCTTGGCTGTAGCAGAAATAGGCGCCCACTCTGACGGATCTGGCTTGTACGGAAGTATAGTGTCGATGGTGTGCGACGGGTGCCTTCCATATAATAAAAAGAAAGGTGAAAAGCCAGTAGTGCTCTGAGGGGCGGTGTTATATGCGTAGGTGACGAAGGGTAGAATGGAATCCCAATTTGTGTGATCGGCGGCGACGTACTTGGAGAGCATGTCGCCGAGCGTACGGTTGAAGCGTTCAGTAAGGCCATTCGTCTGCGGGTGGTAAGCAGCAGTTTTGCGGTGAACAACGTTGCACTCTTTGAGAATGGCTTCGACGACTTCAGACAGGAAGACGCGGCCTCGATCACTGAGCAGTTCCTGAGGTGGACCGTGTCGCAGCATGAATCGTTGGAGCAGGAAGGAGGCCACATCGCTCGCTGTAGCCGCGGGGAGAGCGGCAGTTTCGGCGTATCGCGTGAGGTGGTCCACAGCAACAATGGCCCAGCGGTTACCGGCCGACGTTAGTGGAAGTGGCCCATACAAATCAATGCCAACGCGCCCAAACGGCCTGGCAGGGCAAGGTAGAGGTTGCAGACCTACCGGCGACAGGTGCGTTGAAGTTTTGCGGCGCTGACATTCTATGCAGGAGCGAACGAATTTCTGCACATAGCGGTACATGCCGCGCCAAAAGTACCGTTGGCGAATGCGCTGGTAAGTCTTCGATACGCCGGAGTGCGCACATTGCGGATCAGTATGAAAGCATTCGCATATGTTAGAGCGCAGACTGCGGGGTATGACTAGTAGCCACTGGCGGCCGTCACCGCTGTAATTGCGTCGGTGGAGAAGGTCGTCGCGAACGGCGAAATGGTGGGCTTGACGACGCAACGCGCGAGTGGATGGAGTGGATGGATCAGTCAGCAAGTCTATCAGTGAGGCAATCCATTGATCCTTGCGCTGTTCAGTAGCAACGGCATGAATGCTAATGGAAGAAACGGCAAGGTGAGACGCTGAGTCATGGGCATTGTCGTCAGGCAAGGGAGAGCGCGACAGGGCGTCGGCGTCAGCATGTTGCCTTCCGTTGCGGTACAGCACGCGGATGTCGTAGTCTTGCAGGCGAAGTGCCCACCGGGCGAGACGGCCTGAGGGATCTTTCAATGAGGACAACCAGCATAGTGCGTGATGGTCGGTGACTACATCAAATGGGCGACCATATAAATAAGGTCGGAACTTGGTAAGGGCCCACACGATTGCCAGACATTCTTTCTCGGTGACGGTGTCATTAGTCTCGGCTTTTGTAAGCGTACGGCTTGCATACGCCACGACATATTCCGGGAGCCCTGGTTTGCGCTGCGCAAGGACAGCGCCGAGACCGACACCACTGGCGTCCGTGTGTACCTCTGTAGGGGCAGTAGGGTCGTAGTGGCGGAGTATGAGAGGCGACGTCAGTAAACGACGGAGCGTTGTGAATGCGTCGTCACACTGTGATGACCACGAATGGAGAGGCCCGTTACTACCGAGGAGTTTTGTCAGCGGCGATGCGATAGACGCGAAGTTTCGGATGAAGCGCCGAAAGTAGGAACACAGTCCTAAGAAACTGCGCAGTTCCTTGATGGATGTCGGCTTGGGGAACTCGGTCACGGCCTGAAGCTTGGCTGGATCGGGGAGAATTCCGTCCTTGGACACGACGTAGCCGAGTATTGTCAACTGCCGAGCTGCAAATCGGCACTTCTTCAGGTTCAGTTGCAGACTGGCGTCACTCAGACGCGTTAAAACATGCCGCAGGCGTTGAAGGTGCGTTGAGAAGTCCGGAGCGAAAACGACGACGTCATCGAGGTAGCACAGGCACGTGTGCCATTTCAGGTCACGCAGGACGGTATCCATCATGCGCTCAAAGGTGGCAGGCGCATTGCACAGCCCAAACGGCATGACGTTGAATTCGTACAAGCCGTCGGGAGTGACGAAAGCGGTCTTCGGTCGAGCGTCCTCAGCCATAGGTACTTGCCAGTACCCTGAGCGCAAATCTAGAGATGAAAAAAATTCGGCTCCTTGCAGGCTGTCAATCGCGTCATCCACACGCGGTAGTGGGTACACGTCCTTACGAGTAATCTTGTTGAGACGTCGGTAGTCCACACAGAACCGCACAGAACCGTCCTTCTTCGCGACGAGAACGACAGGAGATGCCCAGGGGCTGTTAGAGGGTCGAATAACATCGCGGCGTAGCATGTCGTCCACTTGCTCGTTGATTACACGGCGTTCTGTGGGAGATACGCGATATGGACGTTGCCGTAGTGGTGGTTGTGCGCCTGTGTCAATGCGATGCGTAACAGTCGATGTGCGGCCGAGAGAAGGTTGAGAGACCTCGAAAGAAGAGCGGAATTCTTCCAACAGGGCCAGAAGCTGGGAGCGCTGGACCGGCGTAAGGTTGTCGGCAATGGAAGGACCAAATACATCAGCGGATGATGAAACAGATGTAGAAACAGCACTAAGCGTATTGGAACTTCGGCAGTGCGTGTCATCAGGTTGATCCATGACTTGTGCGTCTTCGATGGGTTCCACGCTGCCGAGACATTCCCCTCGCACCAACGTAACACTGTACGGGGATGAGTTCAGAACAAAAATAGTGGTGCTGCCGCGAGTTACTTGCACGGTCGCGAAAGGAACCAGCAAACCTTTTCTGGTGAAAACACGATGAAATGGTGAGAGGAGTGCAGTGGTGTCTGAAAGACTTGCACAGCACGCCGACACCGCCGCGGACGAGTTTGCAGGCACTTGCGTGTCGTCCCTGACGAGTAATTTGCTTGCAGTAGATGGACTGTCGGTCGGCGTCAAAGAAGAGAATGGTGTTAGCTCTATTTCTGCTGGTGCGCAATGAATGACGGCATCGTGGCGGGAGAGAAAATCCCATCCTAGGATGACGTCGTGAGAGCATGAAGGAATTATGATGAATTCAACGGCATACATCACATCCTGAATCATGAGGCGGGCTGTACACATCGCTGTAGGGTGAATGCTTTGGGCGCTGGCTGTACGGAGGGAGAGCCCGGAAAGTGGCGTGGTCACTTTGCGCAGTATTCGGCTAAGCTTTGCGTCCATCACGGATACGGCGGCTCCAGTATCTACAAGGGCAGATGCACGAACACCATCCACAAGCACGTCTATCACGTTCGATGGTCTTTCCTGAGGGCTTCCGCAGTTCGACAGCGTCGCAGCCCTTGCCTCGTGGACTGCGACGACTAGTTTTCCTGGTCACCCTCTAGTGGACGTGGCCGCATCGGCGACAGTGAGCGACGTCGCGGAGAATGTGAGCGGCGGGTAGATGGAGCGGGGCGGGACGACGGTGACGTAGGTGGCGGTTGGTCATAGAAGCGGCTCGATTGGCTGGGAAAATTGGAGGCGACTTGCGGTCGCTGCACACGATTGCAGTAGCGTGCTACGTGCCCGACGCAACCGCAAGCAAAGCAGATGGGGCGATTGTCCGCAGTGCGCCATCGGTTCGCGGGTCCCATCCATGTCGAAGAACGCGATGGGCGAGCCGGCTGCTGATATAACTGCATAGTGGGCGGCACACGGGGCACGTGGATGACGTCGGTATACGTAGGCGGCACAGTTTCTCCGAAGGCCTGGGGTCTGGCGATGGTTTCGGTGTAACCAAGAGGGCCAGTCATAGGAATCGGTGGGGGTGGCCTGGCGACAACTTGGGCGTAACTAAGTGGTGTAGATACTGGAGGCGGCTGGTGATATTCTGGAACGACCTCCGCGATTTCCTGCTGAATGGCTCGGCGGAGGGGAGGCAGAAGTGTGCTTGACGACTGTTCAGCACGTTGCGGGGAAGCAAAGGCCAGTAAAGAGACCTGGTGGGCAACTTCTTCACGCACGAATGACTTGATTTCAGCAAGCAAGGCGGTGTGGTCCGGAAGTGTTGACAAGGCCGAGAGATCAGCGTCACGTGAGGGTGGTCGACGGGTCATCGAGCGCTGCCGTCGCAGCTCCTCGTAACTTTGGCAAAGTGTAATGATCTCTGCCACAGTGCGAGGGTTCTTGGCCAGGAGCATGGTGAAGGCATCGTCGGCGATTCCTTTTAGAACATGGGTAATTCTGTCGGCCTCTGACATGCTCGCGTCCACTCTCATACACAAGTCAAGGATGTCCTCTATGTAGCTTGTGAAGGACTCACCGTTCTGCTGTGCTCGTTCACGTAACCGCTGTTCGGCTTGGAGCTTACGAACGGCAGGACGGCCGAACACGTCGCCGACGGCGGTTTTAAAAGCGGACCAAGTGCGGAAATCGGATGCGTGGTTGTTGTACCACATGCCGGCCACACCCGCGAGGTAGAAAACCAGGTTGCCGAGTTTACCTGCCTCGTCCCAATGATTGGGGACGCTGACGCGTTCGTACATAGCAAGCCAGTCCTCGACGTCGGTGCCATCCGCGCCGGTGAAGACAGGAGGGTCCCGGATGCGGGGAACACCGGAACATGGCGTCGGCGCAGGAGGAAGCGTTTGCTGTGCGGCGTCTTGGTGCATGGTAGAAGGCACGGTGCGGGATCGTAGCTCCAGGGGCATCAAATGCTAACCGAAGGTGTTAGAAGGGCACAGCACTCTCCACCAAATTGTTGAGACGTTTATTGGCGGACGGTTGTCGACGATGCTTGACAGTGACAGTCAATGCGGGTACCGACTCTCTGCACGAGCTGCTCTTCTTCTTGCTGAAAAGGGCAACCCACTAGAAGGCGCTGGAGAGGACGACCCACTGTTCGAAGGCTTCACCACAATATATATATATATATATTATGAAGTCTTGGTTTGGATTACCTTTTATTAGGCCCGAGGAACCGGCAGCCGACAGCTACGATGAATGAGCCAAGATGATGATGCTACGCGACAACGATGAGGATGCATGAGCCACACATGATAATGATGATAATGTACCGGTGAAGAGGATGCGTATACTGAATGTCCACACCAATTCCCCACACGTGAAAGCGGCCAGCCTGGCCGCGGCAAGTCAAGGGGACAAAGAACGTCGCATGAAGGGCTTCATACGGGAGACATGGACGACCTCTGTAGTTCGACAACGGCAATCTGCTGGGGCTACAAGTGGCGTCACGCGATAATTCACTGGTGAAGTCTCTTCAAAGACTGTGTACGGCCCGATAAACCGAGGCTGAAATTTGTCACACAAACCAGGTGTGCGAACAGGCGTCAAAAGGAGCACTTCGTCTCCAGGTTTGAAGGATACAGCACGATGCGATTCATCATAAACTAGCTTTCTGTCTTGCTGGCGGGCTTCAGTGTTTTTACGAGCACGTTGGCGGCACTGTGCGAGCCGTAAAACGTATTCTTCTGCAGAGGATGGAGATGAATTCGCTTGGCAGGTAAAGAAAGAGACGTCCAGGAAAGAAGTAGGGGAGCGTCCATAAACTAGGTAAAATGGCGAGTAGCCGGTTGTCCGCTGAATGGCCGTATTGTAGGCGAAAGTGACGAACGGTAGAACAACGTCCCAGTTTTTGTGGTCTGGTTGAATATAGGCGGCGATCATGTCAGCAAGAGTGCGGTGGAATTGCTCAGTGAGGCCGTTAGTCTGGGCATGATAACTAGAGGCAGTCTTGTGAGTTGTGCCGGAGGCGTGAAGAAGTTCATTCAATAGTTGTGAAAGGAAGGCCCTTACACGGTCACTGAGCAACACACGTGGAGCACCATGACGCAGTATAATGGCTCGGAGGATGAAATCGGCAATCTCAGAAGCTGAACCAGTAGTAACGGATGCCTTCTAGGCGTAGCGCGTCAAATGGTCAACGGCTGTTACTATCCACCGGTTTCCAGCAGCACTGACTGGGAGGGGGCCATAAAGATCGACGCCTACGACTTCGAATGGTGTGGCTGGGCACGGAAGAGGCTTTAGTGTACCGGCGGGAGCAGATGTTGGTAGTTTTCTACATTGGCAGGTAGTGCAGGACCCGACGTACCGAGCTACGCTAGTGGTAATGCCTGGCCAATAAAACCGACTTCGAAGGCGATCGTAGGTTTTATGGTAACCAAGATGACCAGCAGTCAGATGGTCATGAAGCGCCCTGAGGACTTCGGACCGAAGCGATCGGGGTAGAACGGGAACCCAGCGCTGACCGTCAGGATGGTAAATTTTGCGGTACAGCCCCGAGTTGTCCAGCTTAAATTGCGAGAGTTGGCGACGGAGCCTTGTATTAGGTGGACGGGAGCTGCCAGTGAGGTAGCCTATAATACGTCGACAGTATGGGTCAGCCAACTGTCGAGAAGGAAAATCGTGGGGGTCGTCCGAAGGCAGCTGGTCCATAGAGGCGAGAGAGGAAACCGCCGTAGACGTGGACTCCGAGGGCGTGTTGTGCAAATTGATGGCGGAAACCCCGAGTGGAGTCGCTGGTAGTGGGCAGCGAGAAAGAGCATCGGAGTCGCTATGCTTCCTGCCACACTTGTACACGATTTCAAAATCATATTCTTGGAGGCGTAAAATCCAGCGTCCGAGGCGTCTCGACAAGTTCCTGAGTGTCGAAAGCCAACATAAAGCGTGGTGGTCGGTCACAATGGTGAAATGGCGGCCATGTAGATATGAACAAAATTTCTGTACTGACCAAACGATGGCGAGGCACTCCTGCTCGGTGATCGTGTAGCTTTTCTCGGCTGCGGAAAGGACGCGGCTGGCGTATGCAACGACTCGCTCTTGCAAAGAGTTGTCGCGTTGCAGGAGCACGGTTCCTAAACCTCGGCCGCTAGCGCCTGTGTGCAGGAAGGTCGGTGCATCATCGTGAAAATCAGCAAGTACAGGGTCGGTCGTGAGGGCACTCTTCAACCTGTCAAAAGCCGATTCACACTCCTGAGACCACTGAAAGGGCATACCGGAAACAAGTAGCTTATGAAGTGGTGCGGCTATGGAGGCAAAGTTTTGTATGAATCACCGAAAGTAAGAGGCGAGACCAAGAAAACTTCGCGAATCTTTCGGTTTGTAAGGGCGAGGGAAGCGAAGCACTGCAGCAGTTTTATCAGAGTCTGGACGAATTCCGTTCTTGCTCACAACATGACCGTGTACCTTGATAGATCTGCTGGCGAAATGGCACTTTTTAGTGTTAATTTGAAGACCAGCGCCCGCAAGACAAGTCAGGACCTCGTCCAAGCGTTGCAGATGTTGAGGAAACGTCGATGAAAAGACAACAATGTCATCGAGGTAACATAGGCAAGTCTTCCATTTCAGGCCACGCAGCACGGTGTCAATCATGCGCTCAAAAGTTGCGGGCGCATTGCATAGACCGAATGGCATAACAATGAATTCGTATAGGCCGTCCGGGGTTGCAAACTCAGTTTTTTCTTTATCATCTTCGTGCATGGGGATTTGTCAATGGCCGGAACGCAAGTCGAGGCTCGAAAAGTATTCAGTACCCTGTAAGGAATCTAGGGCGTCGTCGATGCGTGGCATGGGGTATACGTCCTTCCTAGTGATCTTATTGAGTGCTCGGTAATCGACACAAAATCGTACGGAACCGTCTTTTTTAGGAACCAGAACGATGGGTGACGACCAAGGACTGGTTGAGGGTCGGATTATCTCCCGTTAAAGGATATCGTCTACGTTTTCTTCGATGATTTTTTGTTCGGCTAGAGAGACGTGGTACGGACGGCGGTGCACAATGAATGTTCCGTCGGTCTGAATACGATGTGCTGTAGCGGTTGTCTGGCCCAGGGTGGATGAATGAACGTCAAAGGAGTTTGCATGCTTTTCCAACAAATCGCGCAGCTGCTGCTTCTGTGAGTCATTCAAATCTTTGTTGATGGCTGCTGTAAAGGCCGAGGAAGGAGCATGATCTGCAGGATGGCCTTTAGAGGAGACAGGGGTAAGAGGCACAACGCACACAGGCTGCAGATCGGCAACGCAGGCGACAGTAGTGCCCCGTGGCAGTAAAATTTTTTCTTGTGTGGTGTTAGTAGCAGCGAGGAAAGCTGATCCATTGTTGAAGCGAGCCACACCTGATGCGAGAGCTATGCCTTTATTAAGGCAACGGGTCATTGGAGTGACCAAAATGTCACCAGAGTCGACGTTGTTGGACGAAACTGTGACTAATTGATGTTCGTGTGGTGTTAACTCGATGTCTACAGCAGCGATGAGTCGAAGTGGCCTGTAGGTTTCGTCACTGAGCAAGTGGTTCGTGTCAGTAAGATGGACGACACGTTGTGCACAGCAAATAGCCGCAGAAGCAGAGGAAAGAAAGTCCCAGCCTAAAATGAGTTCATGAGAGCACGGGGATAGCACAGAAAATTCTATATGATGAATAATTTTGTCGGTTAGTACACGGGCAGTACAGAGAGCGGAAGGGCGAATCATTGTTCCCTGGGCTGTAACCAGTGTCGGTCCATCATAAGGCGTCGTGACTTTTTGAAGACGGGCACACAAATCAGCCCGAATAACAGAAAACGCAGACCCAGTGTCCACCAAAGCATCAACGTCCACTCCCTCAACTGTGACCGCAATCATATTGTAGGGGCGCGTTGGAGGAATTGGAGTCCTGTGTTGGAATGTAGTTTGTCCTCCAAAAACTGCATCGCTTAGTTTTCCGGATGCCGATCAGAAGTAAGGGAAGCAGGCTGAAGAGGAGAAGAAGAGCGACGGTAAGGCGACGGTGAACGGCGTCGGGTTGATCGGTGACTACTGCGCAGTTCACCCGATGCTGGCGGAGATAGAGACCAACGCAGCGGTGACGAATAACGCCGGCCCTGGTACAAGGCTCCTGCGGTATAGTCCCGTTCTTGTATGTCATACCCTCGGCGCTCGTCTTGCTGGCGCTTGCGGCAAAAGCGTGCAATGTGACCACGATAGCCGCAATAATAGCACGTAGGCCGAGTCGATCGATGAGGAGGGTAGTAGCTTGCGCTAATTGCACCGGGAGAGACAGCAGTCAGAGCGACAGGTGACGGCTCAGGCGGTGGTGATGGAAAGCTCGTGGGAAAGCTTGTGGGAGGTGGGGCAGCAACCGACGCGTACGTGCGTGGCGGGGACGTCGAGCTGACGGTGCCTGGTGGTGCGGCGGCGGTGTGCCGGAACGATGGTAGAGTACGAGAGACAATGGGCTGCAGGTTGGCCTGGTGGGTCATGAACGTGAGCTCTTCCCTGATGACATCCCGCAATGACGTTGAAGAAGACTGAATGGGACACACTGAAGGTAGTGTGAATCCCATTGATTCTAATCCTTCACGTATAATCGCCCTTATTGTGTCTCGCAAATTTGGATCAGTCGTAATACGGGCCGCGTATCTGTCTGGTTGTAAGCGCATAGACTGAAGTTCTTCGAGGCGCTGACAGGTTGTCACAACGTCAGCAACGGTAGCCGGATTCTGGATTGCAAGGGCAGTTAATGCGACAGGTGCAATCCCCTTAAGAAGCTGGCGCACCTTGTCTGATTCTGTCATTGGAGTGTCAACCCGGCGGCAAAGTGAAAGAACATCCTCGATGTAGGATGTATACGACTCCCCGATGTGCTGTTTCCTAGTCGCGAGAGCTTTCTTTGCGAGAGCCGAACGAACAGCCGGTGTGCCAAAGACAAGGCGAAGCTGATCTTTGAAGGCTGACCAGTCGGGGATGTTGTTGAAGTGGTTGAGGAACCACGTTTTCGCGACACCCGTGAGGTAGAATGACACGTGAGCGAGTTTGTAGGTGTTATCCCACCAGTTAGCAGCGCCGACACGTTCGAAATTGTCCAGCCATCCCTCCACATCTTCCCCACGCATACCAGCGAAGGGATGGGGCTTACGCTGGAGGCTGTTGATGACGTGAGAAGGCGCGGTGCGAGGTGGTTGAGTGGGAACGGCTGCTGAACCGGCCTCATCTTGGTGCGACATATTTCCGGACACCTGGCCCAAGCGGCGACCTGAACGTAGCTCCAGGGGGTAGAGTGGTTGAGAGGATGGCGGGGGATTTAACAGCACGCTCCACAATGTATGAAGTCTTGGTTTGGATCATCTTTTATTAGTCCCGAGGAACCGACAGCTGACAGCTACGATGATTGAGCCAAGATGATGATGCTACGCGACAGCGATGAGGATGCATGAGCCACACATGATAATGATGATAATGTACCGGTGAAGAGGATGCATATACTAAATGCCCACAATATATATATATATATATATATATATATATATATATATATATATATATATATATATATATATATATATATATATATTATGAAGTCTTGGTAGTCTTGGTTGCGACAGCATTTAATTGAGGAAAGACCTCGCAAAATGAACGGGCAGAGCCAGTACACAGACAATGACGATGATGATGACCAGAGTGGCAATGAGGACAAAGAGACAAGCGGATGATGGTGATTGTGATCATGCAGGGATGAGGATGCTGTAAGTAACAAATGCCCACACTAATTCTCCCCACTTGGAAGCGGACACCTTGGCCGCCGTAAGTCAAAGTGACGGGCGTGCGCAGTCGTGGCCGAGTGGTTAAGACAATGGATTGGAAAGTGACGGGGAACGTCCCGTGAAAGGTTTCATGCGACAAACATGGACAATCTCTGTGCTGCGGTAGCGGCGGTCTGTTGGGGCGACGAGTGGTGTCACACGTTAATTAACCGGCGAAGTCTGTTCTAAAACGATGTATGGCCCGATGAAGCGTGGTTGGAATTTGTCACAGAGACCAGGAGTGCGAATAGTTGTCAAAAACAGCACCTCGTCACCAGGTTGGAATGACACAACGCGGTGAGATTCGTCATAGATGATCTTCCGCTGGTGCTGTCTCGCTTCAGTATTGATGCGAGCCTGATGGCGAGACTCGGCCAAGCGGGAAATGCATTCTTCGCTAGAAGACTGACATGAATTCCCATGGCTGCTAAAGAAGGAGACGTCGAGAAAGGTAGTCGGGGGGCGTTCGTACACGAGGTAAAACGGTGATTAGCAAGTTGTTCGCTGAACGGCGGTGTTGTAAGCGAATGTCAGGAATGGTAAAAGGGTATCCCAGTTTTTGTGGTCGAGTTGGACGTAAACGGCTATCATGTCTGCAAGGGTTCGGTGAAATCTTTGTGTGAGACCATTTGTCTGAGGGTGGTAGCTTGAAGCTGTCTTGTGAGTAGTTCCAGAAGCGCGCAGTACTTCATTTACCATTTGTGGCAGGAACACTTTGACGCGATCACTAAGCAGTACACGAAGAACCCCATGACGCAGGATTATGGCGTGAATAAAGTCTGCAACTTCCACAGCTGAGCCTGTAATAACAGAGGAAGCCTCAGCGTAGCGTGTCAGGTGGTCAACGGCAGTCACTATCTATAGTTTGCTAGCAGATGTGATGGGGCGAGGCCCGTAAAGGTCAACACCTACAACCTCGAAAGGCATTGAAGGGCATGGAAGTGGCTGTAGAGGTCCAGCAGGTGCAGACGTGGGGAGTTTACGACGCTGGCATGGGTAGCAGGAACCGACGTACCGCGCTACACTAGAAAAAAGGCCAGGCCAGTATTAACGACAACGAATGCGGTCAAGAGTTTTTTGAAAACCAAGATCACCAGCAGTCAAGTCGTCGTGGAAGGCTTCGAGCACCTGAAGTCGAAGAGAGCGTGGCAGTACAGGAACCCAGCGCTGACCGTCAGGCTGGTAGACGTGGTGGTAGAGAACCCCATTATCCAGCTTAAAGTGCAGAAGTTGACGACGGAGTCGCGCGTTTGGTGGATGAGAAACTCCCGAAAGGTGGTCCATCATGCGTCTGCAGTATGAATCGGACTGCTGGCGGGAGATAAATAATGGCTCGTCGTCCGAAAAGGGTTGTGTTATTGATGTGAGCGTATGAACTTTGGTAGATGTGGCGGTTGAGTTCTCACCAACGCCATATGGGTAGTTGGAAGCGGGCAACGAGATAAAGCATCGGCGTCTTGATGTTTTCTGCCTGACTTGTAAGTTATGTCAAAGTCGTACTCCTGCAAGCGTAGTATCCACCGACCCAAACGTCCGGACAAGTTCTTTAGTGTAGAAAGCCAGCATAAGGCATGGTGGTCCGTAACGATTGTGAGGAGACGGCCGTGGAGATAGTGACGGAACTTCTGGACCAACCAAACCACAGCCAAACACTCTTGCTCAGTTATAGTGTAGTTCTTTTCAGCATGGGTGAGTACGCGACTGGCATATGTGGCATATGCAACAACTTTTTCTAGGGAAGACTTGTCGCGTTGTAGAAGAACGGCTTCTATACCAAGGCCGCTAGCGTCGGTATGAAGGATAGTCGGTGCAGCTTCGTCAAAGTGGCAGAGCAGAGGTTGAGACGTGAGTGCCCGCTTCAACAGCTCGAATGCCGTTTGACATTCTTGAGACCACTGAAAGGGGACGTTCGAAGTGAGTAGTTGGTGTAATGGAGCAGCAATAGAAGTGAAGTTCTGGATAAACCGGCGAAAATAGGAGCTGAGGCCAAGGAAACTGCGAAGCTCCTTTGGTTTTTCGGGACACGGAAAGTGAAGAACTGCAGAAATCTTGTCAGGGTCGGGCCGGATGCAATCTTTGCTAACGACATGTCCTAAGACCTTGATAGATTTGCTAGCGAAAGAGCATATGAAGCCCGGCGCCGGCAAGGCACGTCAGAACTTGATCTAGTCGTTCTAGGTGCTCAGGAAACGTTGACGAAAAGATAATAATGTCGTCCAGGTAGCAAATGCAACTTTTCTATTTCAGGCCGCGCAGCACGATATCTATCACGCGCTCAAAAGTCGCGGGTGCGTTGCAGAGCCCGAAAGGCATCACGTTGAATTTATATAGCCCGTCGGGGGTCGAAAACGTCGTTTTTTTCTTACCGTCTTCATGCATGGGGATCTGCTAGTACCCAGAACGCAAGTCAATGCTTGAAAAAAATTCTGCGCCTTGTAGGGAATCAAGGGCGTCGTCAATGCATGACATAGGGTACACGTCCTTGCGTGTGATCCTATTGAGCGCCTGATAGTCCACGCAAAAACGCACAGAGCCATTCTTTTTGCGGACCAAAACAATAGGAGACGACCAAGGGCTAGAGGAGGGACGGATGACTTCCCGTTTAAGCATGTCCGCAACGTTTTCTTCTATAATTTTTCTTTCGGCTAGAGACACGCGGTAGGGTCGGCGGTGTACGATAGATGTCCCAACAGTTTGAATTCGATGTGCTGTAGTATTAGTGTGGCCAAGCTTAGACGAACAAAAATCGAAAGAATTTCCGTGTTTCTGTAACAGTGCGAGCAGCTGCTGCCTCTGTGAATATGTCAATTCGCTGCTGATAGCGGTGGTAAAGGCGGAGGAAGAAACATGCCCACCGAGGGAAGGTTCTTTGGATGCGATGGCCTGAAGTGGCGTGACAAATACAGGCTCGAAGTCGGCAACACGGGCCACAGTAGTGCCCTGTGGCAGTACGATCTTCTCCGGTGTAGAGTTGACAGCGGTGACAAGTGCAGAGCCAATGCAAAAACGAACGACACCGGACGCAAGAACTATACCTTTACGAACGCAAAGTGGTGACGGGGAGACCAATACATCACCATGATAGATGTCATTGGACGTAATGCTGACAATTTGCTCTTGTAGTGGAGGCAGTTCGATGTCTTTCGCAGCGGCCAGACGAAGTGGCTTGTGATTGTCGTCGTCAAGCATGTAGTCGGTGTCAGCGAGGTGAACGACGCGTTGTCCACAACAAATCGCCACCGAAGCAGATGATAGAAAATCCCATCCTAAATTTAGTTGGTGAGAGCAGCGGGACAGGACAGCAAACTGGACATGATGGCGGATGCCGTCGATGAGAACACGCACAGTACAAAACGTGGAAGGGCGAATGACGTTCTCCTGGGCAGTAACTAACGTAGGGCCATCGTAAGGCATCATTACTTTCCTTAAATGTTCACGCAAATCAGCACGTATCACAGACAATGACGCACCTGTGTCCACCAAAGCATCGACTCGCACTCTTTCCACTTCCACAGAAAGCTTGTTACATGGGCCTGATGGAGGAATTTCAGTGCTAATTCCGAATGCAGTTTTTCCTCCACAAACTGCATCACTTAGTTTCCCGAATGAATATCAGATGAGAATGAGGTGGGCCGAAGGGGAGAAGTGGAACGGTGGAAGGGCGAAGGCGAGCGGCGTTTCATGTGTCAGCTGTTTCGTGGTGCAGTCGATGCTGGAGGAGATGGAGACCGGTGCGGGGGAGACGAATAACGCCGACCTTGATAAGACACCCCAGTGTACGAATCCCGTTCGCGCACGTCGTTCCGACGCTCATCTTGCTGGCACTTTCGGCAAAAACGAGATATGTGGCCGCGATAGCCACAGTAATAGCATACAGGGCGAGACGAGCGCCACTGTGGGGAATAGAAGGCATTCGGGGCAGCTAGAGATAGCGCGGTCAGGTGGACCGGAGGGTCAAAGAGCACGGAATGGTAGTTTACCGGGGGAGCGGCAGCAACTGATGCGTAGGATGGACGCAGCAATGTCGCGTGGGCTTCGCTGGGAGGCACGGCAGCAACTTCAGGGTACGTGGGTATGGGGTGTGAAGCAGGTGGCTGTACGGGCGCAACGCCGGTCAACGATGTAAGTTCCTCCCTGACGATGTCACGCAAGGGCACTCCCGAAGACTGTGTAGGACGCGGTGTAGGAGGTGTGAAGCCCATAGACCGCAATTCTTCACGTATAATGTCCGGGATTAGGTCACGCAGGTGGCCATGAGACGTAGAGTGGTGGTCATCAATGTCCGGTTGGAGGCGAACAGAGTCCAGCGTATCAAGGCGCTGGCATGTCGTCACGACATCAGCGATAGTAGCCGGGTTTTGCACAGCAAGTGCATTAAGGCAATAGGCCCAATGCCTTTCAATATGTGGCGCACTTTGTCCGATTCCGGCATGGATTGATTGACACGTCGGCACAGTGCGAGGACATCCTCGATGTATGCAGTGTACGATTCACCGGGATGTTGTCGGCGAGTATCAAGTGTCCTCTTCGCGACGGCGGATCGAATGTCCGGGGTCCCAAAAACGTGTCGCAGCTGCTGCTCGAAGGTATCCCAGTCGGGTAGGTCAAAGACGTGGTTAAAATACCATGTCTTTGCGACTGCGGTCAGATAAAAAGGGACGTAACGCAGTTTGGCGGCCTCGTCCCACCGATTAGCGACACTTACGCGGTCGTAGTTGTCGAGCCTGTCTTCCACGTCTTCTCCACGAAGACCAGCGAAGAGCGGGGGTTCCCGTTGATGTCCGTGTATGTAAATAGGAGGGGTAGCTTGCGTCGGTGCGTGGTTCAAGACATCAGCTCCGGTAGGCTCGGTCTGGGATTGCGCCTGACAGTGGGCGCAATCGGCGGCCTGAACGAAGCTCCAGCGGGTAGAGCGGGCTGCGGGAGGTAAGAGGACCGAAAATCCACCTCCACCACATATGAAGTCTTGGTAGTTTTGGTTGCGACAGCGTTTAATTGAGGAATGACCTCGCAAGACGAACAGGCATAGCCAGTACACAGACGATGACGATGATGATGAGCCAGAGTGGCAATGAGGACAAAGAGACATGCGGATGATGGTGATTGTGATCATGCAGGGATGAGGACGATGTAGGTAACAAATGCCCACAATATATATATATATATATATATATATATATATATATATATATATATATTTATTTATTTATTTATTTATTACAAACATGACAGGCCCAACTGAAACAACTGAAACATTGTCACGCAGGGGATAATGCGCCAGGTATCTACATGCCGCCGACACACAAGTCAAGGGAACGACTCCCGTATACGGAATTTCGTCTTCTGATAGTGCGTATTCTTTCAACGTCACTTCCGTGACGGAAACAAGTTATCAAAGTTTTGATGGGGCCCGGTATAAAACGCTTTCGTTGTAAAGAGGAGTAGTCTAACAAGAACACATCAATAATTGCATTTTTGAAACGTTGTGATTTTAGGACTAAAAACGACGAATCCATGTGAGAGACCGACAGGCACGTTCTCTGATATGTTTGCATTTCTTTAGCGGTAAAATCATCATGTTATTTATTCATCAACTCGACCAACAAAAAATTTTTATGCAATTTTCAAGGCGGCGTCAGCTTATTTAGTTGAAGTAAATACGGCGAGGAAGCGGTTCCACTCGCTGCTTATTTGCGGCAAAAAAAGGATGTGAAGTGTTATCCTGGCATAAGGCAACTTTAAGATGATGGCCGTACAGGGGTGGCACAATCAGAGGTAACGAGAAGATCACATTTGATTTCATTGATAGATATGAGGGGTTTAACGTCCCGAAACCACGGTGTGATTATGAAAGACGCCGTATTTGAGGGCTCCGGAAATTTTGCCTACCTGGGGTTCTTTAACGTGCACTCATTTTTGAGCGCACGGGCCCACAGCATTTCCACCGTCATCAGAAATGCAGCTGCGGCAGCTGGTATTTGGTCCCACGACCTGCGGAGATTATATTTAGGTGTTTGACACCTGTAAAATATTTTGGTACATAGGTTTAGGTGGAAGTACTTGTGGTGTGAATTATGTGATGTGAGTCCTAAAGCGAGTTTAAGTGAAGAAACACTGCTGCAGGCCTTATCAGTTGTCGAGGCATCTACGCTGCGACGCGTGTTGCCAATTGCCTGTATCCTAGAGAGTTCTGTTGTGGCGTCAGAAAATAAATACGCACAACGTTTACTTAACCTAATTATGGAGCTATGTCTGGGCCTATATATTCCGAGTTCAGGCAAATTGTAATTTCAATTGTAATAGAAGTGCTCTTTTCATCCGTTCACCAATACATGCAACTGGGTTTCTAATAAATATTATGCCATACCCTTCCCAACACTCAATTGTTCGTGGTGGCAGTTGATGATATTTGTAGCAGATAAATCCACCCACACTATGCACGCTATGAATGCACGGACATGCAAGCTACACATGCGCGACCTTTGTGCACGCGTTTGTGTGTGTGTATATACATACATGCGAAATCAAAAATGTTCAATAGGAAACATAACACAAATTTAAAGGGGCCGTGCAACAGCTTTTGAGCATAGTAATAAAACGCTCCACATCGGTAGTAGAGGCTACTAAAAGCACGCGAGCCAAATAATATAGCACAGCACGTGGCCTGGAGTTCACAATAAATTACCAAATCAGCTAAAAAATTCCTTCTATTCTATCGAAAAAGAACAGATGACACTCAAAAATCACTCGTATGAAGCCATCTGTCAGTCACTGCTGGATTTGAACATGGCGCTCTCGGTCGCTATAGGGATCGCCGCGGGAGGCCGCGACTTGACAACTAGTGCGCACGTGATCACAAAGAAAAAAACGGGCATCCGGAGAAATAAAATGCAAAAAACATTATAAGGTCAAAATGCACGCGCGACGTATTTTCTTTGCGAAGGCACGCTGCCAAGCTAGTTGGTTGAGATTCATCATCTTCACTGGTATAGCGCACCACGACAAGGACACACACAAAGGAGAGATGCACACACACACACAGCGCTAACTTGCAACTAATGTTTTATTTGCGATCACACACTCTGTTTTATACAACAGTAGACCGATAAAACCTGGATAATGTCACGTCAAGAATACAGCACAGCCCATGCACGTGTCATCACCGATAGCGACAATCTACACTAGCCCGTCAAAGTGAAGATTCGAGATACTTCTTTTTATCAGATGATAATGCTATGGAAGCCACACTCACACATTTTTCTTTCATTTTGTCTATTTCAAAAGCTTCAATAATTTCACGTGTGGTTCTGTCACGGGCCTTAAAGAGTATACGGGCGTTTTGGAACATAGTGACGCAACCGCACCTCTGACAGTGAAGGGCCAAATGATTACATACAGCTCTTTCTACATTGTACATGTGCTCCTTTAGTCTTTCATTCACACACATTCCAGATTGGCCTATGTACTCGCAACCGCAAGTCAAAGGAGTGCCATAGACAACACCACAACAACAATTCACCCTTGCACTTGTTGCACTTGTTGCCCTTGCACTTGTTGCTACCCCTTGTACTTGTTGACCGCTGTCGACGAATGTATAAGCAGGAAAGGAAGGGCAAATGGCAAAGACCGGGCAACCGCCACTAAGGCAGACAAGGTTGCTGTAGTGCCTTACATGCATGCCATTTCGCATAATCGCGAAGGATAGCAAGGAAGGCGGGTGCGGATGTAGTGTTTTCTGCTCCCGAAAAGTTGCAAAGAATGTGCAAAAAGGTCAATGCAGAAAGTAGCGGGAAACAGGATTGTAAGATTAAGCACCGGGAGAAATTTGTGGATTATTGTTGTGGTGTTGTCTATAGCACTCCTTTGACTTGCGGTTGCGAGTACATAGGCCAATCTGGAAGGTGTGTGAATGAAAGACTAAAGGAGCAAAAGTACAATGTAGAAAGAGCTGTATGTGGTCATTTGGCCCTTCACTGTCAGAGGTGCGGTTGCGTCCCTGTGTTCCAAAACACCCGTATACTCTTTAAGGGCCGTGACAGAACCACACGTGAAATTATTGAAGTTTTGAAATAGACAAAATGAAAGAAAAATGTGTGAGTGTGGCTTCCATAGCATTATCATCTAAAGAAAAGAAGTATCTGGAATCTTCACTTTGACGGGCTAGTGTAGATTGTCGCTATCGGTGATGACACGTGCATGGGCTGTGCTGTATTCTTGACGTGACATTAGCCAGGTTTTATGGTCTACTGTTGTATAAAACAGAGTGTGTGATCGCAAATAAAACATTAGTTGCAAGTTAGCGCTGTGTGTGTGTGCATCTCTCGTTTGTGTGTGTCCTTGTCGTGGTGCGCTACACCAGTGAAAATGATGTATTTTCTTTGCCCACCCATCTCTCGCTGCCTAGATTCCAGCGATTTCGTTGGGATGAAACAATTGAATGTGATTGCAGCGTGCGACAAATCTTCGTAACTCCGCTCATAAGGATTCTTAAACTTTTTGCGGCGTTCAATACGTGAGGCAATAACCTCTTTCAGTGAATTCATTATGGTTAATTGAAAAGCGTTTCAGGGCCTCTTTAATTAGAGATTAAGTAGTACTAGGACTTCGACAGAAAACAAGCATATCCGAAAAATACAGTCACAGGCGTAACCCAACGTATTTCCTAATGCACTTGCTTGTGTGAACGAAACTATACTCCGCGCTTAAAAAACGCCGAGTATTCACAAGAGTGAACACAAGCTAAATATTGGTGCATTTTCCGAGAATATTTAGGTTGTTACGAGCGAATTGAGTAAAACAAAGTACCGCAGTGTCCATCAACTTTTTTTCTAATGCGCAGGTTCCTGATTTGCGCCGTTTTCCATCGCACCTTGTCTGCTTTCATCCGGAACTGATAGAATGATACGTTGCCATTTTCGCACCACGATGCCACGCATTGCATCCCACTGCAATGGTCTCTGGACATCGCTCTCATCTTTTAAG
The DNA here is from genome assembly GCF_043290135.1 of Rhipicephalus microplus. Taxonomy (NCBI): domain Eukaryota; kingdom Metazoa; phylum Arthropoda; class Arachnida; order Ixodida; family Ixodidae; genus Rhipicephalus; species Rhipicephalus microplus. Next base: position 71,150,490 of record NC_134701.1, read on the forward strand.
GGCTCGCCCGTGCGGCACGGTGAAAGAAAAAAAAACTATGCAGCAAAACTCAGCATTCTGCCCACTTCGTCTGTTCTCTAGAGCAGAGCTCCCTCAGCTGCGTAGCTGCTGTTGCCACAGAAGGGAGTGGAAGGTGGATTGCATGGTGTCCGTATTGTCTTGCCGTGTCTGCTTCCGCTTGTCAATAGGGAGTTTTAGAATAGCGCACCGCGAGCCCTTGCGGTGCGGTCGCTGCCACTGCGCATGCGTCATACGCAAGTCGGCGTTCGCGGTCGCGGACCACACGCAAAAAATGCGAAATTGCGTGCGGTAATGGCGGCCCGCATGTGGCCTGCAAGCGCTGTTTTCTAGGCTACGGGTGGTGTTGGCGGCCCGCATACACAACCTTCTGTATTTTACTGACCTGCCCAGCGAACGAAGCGCCAGCACGCGCTTTCTGGTATTGATGCCTGCCGCTATGCGCCCTGTCACGCTGCAACTTACCTCATCCGCACCGGTTGCTGGCGGCCAAAACATGGGTCGCCGCGCTTTTTTTTTTGTCGTCTGCTCGCGTGACGCTGGGAGAAAAGCAGCAATGTTTACACGTGCATACACTCTGGACAATTAAAGTGAATAAAAACCTCTTTTTGAATGAACTTAAAGTTAAATTGACGATCTTTCGCTACCGTCTACTCGTGCCGAGCTGCGACAAAAGCGTGCAGGTCGGAGCAGTTTGTACACCAACGAAGCGAGGTTTCTTGGTGCAAATGAACCATCACGAATGTGGCGTGTTACGTGCCTTTCAGCGAATCAAGGCAAGGGAAGACTCCTGATGTGATTTTCATGAGTTTCCAGTGACCGAAGTTCATGAAAAATGGATCGAGGTGATTTCTGTGTTGTAAAAGATTACGCGCCGCTAAACTAGTGAGTTGCTGGGCTGGTTGGTGCACGTATTACAGACTGAGACGCATATTAGCGCAAGAAATAATAATAAACTGACAACCGCAAGAAAGTAAACAACGACCCACTATACTCCCAACTGTTTATTAGCCCAAAAAAAGAAGGAAAGACAACATGAGTGCACATATGGAAACCATGTCACTACATGTGGTTATGCAACTAGGTTTTGGAACACCCATTGCGCGAAGAATTAGCGTTGAATAAGTGGTTTTAACTGCTGTTTCGTTTCAGAACAGTTGCAGAGTGTCTATCATTGATTATTCATGTACCTGCGATCTACATTTGCCATTTGAGACGAAGGTATTTATGTGCAAAATTGTCTGTATTGGGTTGTTTTCTATGCGCGCTGGATGCCGCGGACCCTGTCAAGTGTCATAGTCCTTGCCCTTTCTTGCCAAGACAGTAAATGCAAGCCAGTTGAGTGTACGACAACGACAACAAGTCTACCATTGTATACACATAAAGCTGGTATCATGAGTTAAATAAACATTTAGTGGCCAGCGCTTTTTACAACCTGTCTATGGCGTCATTCTTTATTGTTTTGCAAGCTGATACATGTGTTTTTACCTGATTTGCGATTCTATTTGAAAAGTAATGCACTGAAACGTCTACTAGTGTGCAAAAGAAGATTCTCAAAGTTATATGAAATAAAATGATTCAAGATAGCTGCCACATTTACTCAAAGCGTGATGAAACTTTTTTCTAACCAGCGGCAACCCATGCATTTTCATGCATTCACCGGCGCTCAGCTGGGGTAACTCGAGCGCTCCCTAGGCGGCCAAGTTCGGAATCTGAGCCGGCCCAGGCGACTCCGTAGACCACTGCCAGCTGGGCAGGTCAGGAGTACAGTAGGCCGTGCCCGCATGTTGCCCGCCAGCGCTGGTTTCTTGGCCCTGATATCACTGCGATCGTGCTTGGCGGATCGCAGTAGGGCAAACGCTATTCTAAAGCTCATATGTCACCCGCTACGCCCGCAACGCCCGCAACGCCCGCAGCGCTTGCAAACGGTTTTCTAAAACTCCCTAAAGATGGAGACCAGTGCCTTTTGATACGTTGCAACAAGGCGACTTTATGTGCAAGAATTTATGAACAAATTTACAAGACTCTTCACCGTTGGGACCGTCGCTGATTGCCTCCACAGAGGCGATAGTGCAGAGCACTGTTTGCGGCAACCAGAACCCCGGGAATAGTCAGGAGCCAGGTTTTAACCCCTAGGTTGCCCCTCCCCATTCACCTCACGGCCAATCAACACAATTAAGTCCGTTTATTGGACAGGCTAAATCATTTATTGCCGTCCTCTCCTCTCGCTCTCTTATTCAAGCATTCGAGCTCCCGGTCTCAGAGAGAAAGCCGAAAGGAACAACGTGTAAAAGACGTTTCGCGAACTGTTCCAACGCACGCGACAGTGACGCCGTTTCGTTGCCCCGTTTATGTTACCCACGTGCTACTGGTTCGTTCGCGGGCCCATGTCATTACTGCCAGATGGTAAACGCTGCCCCACCTAACTGATTCTATTCAAGATGTATGGGTGTCAACACACCAGGCGGCTTCACGCTGCATGCCGCCACCGCGCTGGCCGGAGGCCACCTCACTGGTCATTGAAAGCAAAATCAGACCACGCCCTCCCCCCCCCCCTCGAATGGTCGCGAGAAACTGTGAGGGGGGACGGGGTTCTATCTCCACACTGCGTTTTTCTTACCAGAACGGGCGTCCTTATGCCGCGATTGTCGTTTCCCGAGAATCAGCTTCTTTGAAAGCTTACACTTTTGGGACAAAGAAGACTCACGCCCGTTGCCTGCGACGCCAGACCTTACACTATGCGATCACTTGTCAACAGCGCAACGCCGTGTGTCTGTCTGTCACTCCATCCATCCGTACGTCTGCCTCTTCATCCGTCAACTATACAAAAACATCCGTGCACCCGTCCGTCTGCCTGCCTGCCTGCCTGCCTGCCTGCCTGCCTGCCTGCCTGCCTGCCTGCCTGCCTGTCTGTCTGTCTGTCTGTCTGTCTGTCTGTCTTTCTGTCTGTCAATTTGTCCTTCCGTGCATCCATCTGTCTGTCTGTTCGTTAACTATACAAAATCATCAACTATATGAAAAAGGCTTGCGCCATCTTATGATATTATTTCCAAGGACATATACACAAAACGCCATATATTGAGCAGTTCGTAAACTAGATGTGGCTACATACTAACACTATTACTGAAGAGGGAACTACCCACACCCCAAAGAGCTTCGTCCCTAAAAGTCATAGAGCTCGTTTGTGTCCCCGTTCTCTCGCAGGTAGCAGGTAACACCCTCGCCGACTGCCATGCCGGAAGAGCTACCGCACCAGGCCACCAGTTTTAAGTACATTACCCAAATACGCCGATTGGAAAGGTGCAGACCACGAGAACCTCACTCCAAACTCATAGTTCAAGAAACGGTTCTGCATCGAGCGCAGGCGGGATCGATTGAGCATGTCTTACTGCTGAGCCGTATGTATCCTCCCAAACACAACATACCGTGACTGTTTTGCAAAATAGGAAGCACATCTTGCTGCATATCTTGACATAGGGCCCAAATCTAAGACACCTCCCTTATTTCCCTTCCCCCCAACACACTCAATTTTCATCTCCTTGAGTGGAGGCCTACCTCGTTATACAGCCCTTCCCTACGGACTCAGCTTGCACTGGAAGACAGGGGCCAGGAGCTGCTGGTAGCTTGTGGTTACCGTAACCAGCAAACTACCCCGCCTGGCGGTGGTGTGCACGAACAACATATTGCTTAAATGAAGTAGATCAGTTCTGTGGTTACGGAACAAGTGTTTGGCGGTGTCCGATAGAATATGACGCTGGTAAGCTTGTGCACTTCGTCCCGCTTGTTGGGCTTCTTTACCAGGTCATACTCGTCAAACAAGCCTTTCACATTGTTGTCGTCGGTACCACTGTAGAGAGCAGGGTCACACTACTAAAGGAGGCTGGAGCAGAGAACAGTTGAAGGAATCGCTGCCTGGGTGTCAGGCGGTTTGTCGTCGTCTGGGGCCTTGGGTTCAAGCAGGGCTGAGTTGCGGTTATGGAGTGAGCTTCCATACATTGTTAGTTGTGAACTTTCATGCGTTGGGACGGCAAAGCGACATGTCACAAAGGTGTATCGACCGCATCGCAATACTGCGTAGCATATGGGTATTTGTACATTTAGGGGCGAAGCCCCGTACGCCGTGGGACGTGTGTCCCGTGTGGTCGTAGTCGTAGTTGCCAGTTGTAAAGCAGTGCATGTCAATAAAACGCTGTCACAGCATATATACGGAGTGACTGATGATGAGTGGGGCGAAGCGTGTGCAAGTTCGTACATGCCTTCGTGCGTCGATCCGTCTGTCCATGCGTCTGTACGTGCATCTGTCCATCCGCCCGTCCGCTTCGCCCAACTCATCATCATACACCTCGTGGATATCCTGTGATTTTTAATCCAGGCATAAGATGAGGTGTACCAGAATTGTGAAAGAAATAACCCTTTTTGCTGCAGCTTTAAGCTAAAGCGCATCGCCTGTAAGTCATACATGGACTATGATGAAGGGTTTTCGAATAGTGAAAATTGGCACATGCGAGAGCGGGAGGGCTTCGGTACCTATATGCTCTGAGAGTAGATTACGTCTTGCTAAATTCTACAGCACCTAACTGCCATGAAGGCTGCATACCGCATTTCTCGTTAGGAAATGGTTTTGAGGCCGAAATGGCATTTTCTAGGCGATAGTATACGCCAAAAGCTGATGTTAATAAGGCATCAATACCGCGACACTCACATGAGCTAAAGAAATATATTTAACAACATAATGTATGCTCTTTCTTATTTGACCATTGTTCGTAAGTGACTTACGAGATTCCTTAACCTGCAAGTCTAAGAGTGTTGTAATATAATGAAGGCATTCGTGCCATGCTGTACCTATTATTGCTTTTTCTGGAGCATTAGAATACTTGAAATATAGAAAATATTATTTAATTATTCGCATTGCAACTCCCCAGCACTTATTTTTAAAAATAATATGTAGACATATACTAATATAATTGGAGGTCACGAAGGGAAAACAGTAGGGGGGGGCGACCTTCTAACAAAAATTAAATCACGGTTACAATATTCTCGGCAAACAGTGAGTTATAATTTTTATTCATGAAGAAATGCGACAATAGCAATGCGAAAATAAATGTAAAAATATCTATATGATAATCACACTGAAAGACAGACTGAAAAGTGAAATCGAATAAAGCACACAAAAATTCAAACAAGGTTAAATCCCACGTGCAACCAGCAACGCAAGGAGCTATTAAACATAGGCACAATTTATACATAAGCAAAATTGAAACATTAACCTATTCTCAACAGTACATTAAAAAATGTTTTGTAGTGCAGGAAAAAAACGCAATGAGTGCTATGTGTGCCACAGATTGTTAATGAAATTGTCCTTAGTTCTTCTTTTCAATAATAAGATTGAAGACGACTTTATAACTATGCTAAGGTGTTCCAAAGTGAAACGACTGAATGTGCAATAATGTATCTTCGACAATTAGTTCTAACTTTAGGAAAACTGACTAAAATGTTTTGAAAACTTCATAATATTGCTAATATTGAGTTTATATGAAGTAAATCTAGGAATATAGAAGTTGGTGTTTATAAGACGAAAGATCAGTATTAACACCTCATGAGTGAATAACATACGCAGAGGAAAGCTTATAGGAGCCTAATATAAAAGCAGAGAAAGATGTATGTAGTTGAAGAGTGATTAGTCGTACTAGCTGCCTGCTTTTGCACAATTTCTAGATCATAGAGATGTGTGGCGTAACACCCGAAGATGAGAGGAAATATGAAATGTGACTGTGAATGTATGCATAATATGGAGGCCTGAAAATCTTTTGATGTAAGAAAGAATGAGTTGTTCTCTTAATGTAAATACCAATTGTAATTTTGAAAGAGTGATTGAGCATATCACTGAAACTTTAAAATATTGTCTAAAACAACACCAAGAGATTTAATATACACTGATCTGGAAGTCATATGAATAAAAAAACCAGAATAGAACAATTGGGAGATATATTTGAGGAATAGAATGCCATAAACATATTCTTTATTGAAATAATTAGTCACTTATTTTTTACACATCATAAATGTATATTTGCTAGATTTGCGTCGAGCTTATGCTGCAGTGCACCAGAACAGATTTCGAATATGAAAATAGTGGTGTCGTCAGCATGAAGAATAGAGATGCATGAATATTTGTGGCAAACCATTTCTTAATATAAGAAATAAATGAGGCCCAAGTAATGATCCTTGCAGAGAACCTGTACTTATAATTTATTATGAAGAGAAGGTATCATCAATTTCTACCCTGTATTTGTACTTGTATTTCGATATCTGAATTCTGCAATACCTTCCTTAGTATCTCAAAATGGTTGATTGGGCGAGTTGGTAGTGGGATAGCGCTTGTCCCTGTCTTTCCGTCTGCTTCTACGTTATGCGCTTCCATTTCATACTTAGTATCTCAGCCAAGCTCTGCTTCATATTTCTGTAAAGTGTGATATTTCTGTAAAGTGTGGGATTGGGCTACTTGGCAATTCATTATTAAACTTCTCAGTGCGAAAACATTCGACAATTTACACAAGAGACGAGGACGAGCACTCGTCCACTTCTCTCGTGTTCGTTGTCAGAAGTTTTTGCACTGAGAAGTCTAATGATTTCTTATTTCAGTTTGGCTAGACATGTTTATGACTAGCTTCAAAATATATTCACGTTGAATGCACTTGAAGTCATGTTTTTAGGCCTTCTCTACGTAGATTGTCATGGTTTTAGATACGCTTTTTCTGTTTAATCTAAAAATTGCAATTGCAAGCTGATTACTAGCATTTTCCGATGAACCGTCTTTGATATATCTTTCACAATTGGCAGTATGCCTAAAACACTGTAAGACTGATACTTCAGTGCTTTGGCGGCTTTTTCTAATTAAATCTCAGCACTGACAAAAGATAAAATACCACTCATGGACAAACGAGCATTCCTTTGTTCTTGTATTTGACTCTTCCTGAAACAACGGGATGTACTGTACTTGAATTGACTAAAACACTTTGTATATCTAAAGCAGCTTCGCCTGTTGCAGCTTTCAACTAGGTTCACAGTGAAACTTAGACATTGTGGTGCTTTGCAGATCAGTTCTGTGGAATCCCTCAAATTGCCAGAACAATTATCAAGGAAAACATTCACAGCCAAACGTTTGTTGTACAAAGATTCACGGAATGATTGATAGCACTAATCCATTGGAAAGATAATCCCTGAGTACGACGTACTGACAACCTATATAGCAGTTATAGCCCCATTAGATCCAAGCGCAGGTCGCATTTTCAACTTGAGACCAGCTCGGGCCTACGCACTACATCGAAGGCCCGCCCCAGCCAAACGCTAAAGTGCTGCGATCCCAACTCAACGCTCTAGAACAGGCCGGATGCATCACAGTGTGATCAAATGCAACACGCGGGCTGTTGTGGAGACAAGATATCTTTTTTTCGGTGATGTATTCAATGGAAGCGTGAGCAGATGCCACAACATCGTCACTATTTACATAAACAAGCTGTCGCATAAAAATAACAAGCTGTCCATTGATTTAGGCTTCAGTGACATGCGGCGCTCCCGACTTCTATATGCCGCTGAACTAAAGTTTCATTCGCCGCTTGCAATCATAGCCAGAACTGGAAATATGTTTTTCACAAGCATATCAAGCTTTAGAGATTTAGACTGCTTTTTCTTCCAATATTAAAGTGCATCATAAGCATAGCAGAAAAATGCTGCCATTGATTGATAATCACAAAGGATATCTTGTGTGATCATCGCCACCAGCTGGAAAACAACTCCGGCAGAAGGTCAAACTTTGGGCTTTATTCGGGCCTCCCACCTACTTCGGCCCACTCTCTAGAAACAACTTATCTTCCAAGCAAGCCTTGTTACGAGATGATAAGCCGTTTGACGACCCGAGGCGGGCCCATGGACCAGCCAGGCTCCGGCTATCTGGCAACCTGGAAACCCTACACAACTCAAATGGCGATGTACTAACAGTCCCGCGTGTGTGTAGATGGACTACTTTTGAAAGAATATTCGACACGTTTCTAAAGCCCCGAGTACCACCAGATTGTATTAGTCCAGTTTGTCGTATACGTAGGAGTGGCCATAGCTGAAATGGAAAATTTTCATTAACCTGTGCGCATTTTGCGAATTTGTTATTGTGTTTTACAAAACAAATAGTCGCCTTCTTGTCACACTACGCGCCCCCCTTTACGCATGCCTTCTCTGCACAGCGGCTACTTTCTTTAGCCTGTAAATTGCAGACTGAATGCGTGTACCTACAGCACACTGTCGTCGCTGATTCCTGTGGCAGCAGCCGCGCAAAAGCCTCTGATGCTTCATCATGCAGCCCACTCCCGTGCTTGCTGCGACCACGTTATTCCAGTAAGCGTATTTTTATCATCTGCGACGTAACTATCGGCCACCTGCTCACGCGCTTGTCTTCTCTAGAAATCCACTCTGTTCATCAGTCTGTTCTTACCCGTGCCCATTTCTTCATCATGATTCCGGCTAAGATGCCCTTAGCAGACGCTTTTTTCCTGAACCACTGTGCTCTCTTCTTGTCTCCTAAGGGTATAATATCATCTTTCTAACGCTCGCTGTGTCGTCCTCAATCTAAGTTGAACCTTCTCCGCAGGCATCCAACACAAGTACCACCAGAGGGAAATGGAACAGACCATGGTTTGCAAAGACGAGAGAATCCTGCAAAGAAAGTTATGTTGTTTGCAACGTCGCACTGAGAACGTGAGCTAAAACTTTATTCCGCTGACATGTGGACTTCGAACAACACTGAACCCTACCGCCGAAGTACGGTGCACAAAAAGCGGTACAACGTGGGGGCTGCTCACCAATCTGAATTGCTAATGTATCACAGGTTGCAGCTTGCCCGAAGATCGACAACGAGGCCCCTGTTTAGTGACGGGCCTCACGCATATTATTCCACCCCCGTTGTGAAGGATCAGCGCAGCTGTAAGGAATAAATGGGACTCAGCATTTGCGAACGAGCGTGGGAGTGGCTGTACGATCGTGTCACTCTGATCTGCCCAAATACGGTGGCAAATATTCTATGGCGAATTCCGTCACTGCACGCAGACCGTGACAAAGCGATATTATTGAAAGTATTTTGTATTTCTCCTACTGCAGCGTTTTGTCGACGCTTTTTTTTTCCAATTGTGCCTTGTGAGACCCTATACCATGCGCCGCTGAGTTCTCAACCGTCTTATACTTATAGATTGGCAGCATAGTTTCGTGGCTTTAGCTTTCCGGCCTGTAGATTGATATTTTTCGTGGAAGTAAAACTTAAGAATGTGGTTTAGGTGAAGTGATGAAATGAAGTTTCCAAGAGTAAATAGAATCAGCTCGCGCAAGTCTGAAAAATGGAGTATCTTTGCCGGAGGCTTTGTTCCCGCAACGGATGAAAACGTATGCTCAGACTAATAGGGACGATGACAGTAAGCAACACATTAGAATACATAAAAACTGGCACGATGAAATATCTTTCCACCCTTGAGGAGAGACGCCTAAATATTCACACTTTCTCAGGTAAATTATGTTCAAATAAGGCACGTATGCAACATTTATTTTAACAAACCCGTGTTCAAGGCATACTTTTCATAACTGATTCTTTGAAAAATATATAAAGAAATTAGTACGTACGTAACATGTTGAGAGGTCAATGTGACCCTCAAGGGCATGTAAGGTTGCGCGCTCGTGCCGATGTCCCCCTAAAAGAGGAAAGAAAGGCATTATTCCTTCCTTCACTCTGCACTCTAAAAAATCGATTAATTGGGGAGTATTTCTTCTACACAACAATAATCGTCATCTACTTCGAGTACTTTCTTCGTGTTATCCTTACGGTTGCGTTAGTTCGCAATCACGAATGGTGCTCACGTTATCAGTGGGACATATCATTTTTGACAGGAAAGTGGCCAGCGCCGGGTTTTCAAGAAAGGAAACGCAAGCAAGCCAGATGAAGATTATTGTTGTGTAGATGAACTACTCCCGTATAATTCATTTTTTGGAAAAATGAAGTGCCCTACCACAGTACTCTGTTCAGGGTTCTCGAAACACATCTTTTTATTGATAGTAACGAAACAAAAAATCTAAAATGCATGTCACTACTCCTTTAATTGTTGAGTATTTACGTCCCGCAATCTACGACATGGTTATAAAGAATGCAAAATTATAATGTTCCCGAAACTTTACCCATGTGGTAACGTGCCATAATATACAAGTACACTAGCCTCTAGCGTTTCACGTTTACCAACATGTGGTGCCAACGGAAAGAATTGTGCGTAATCTCAGTCGCACAATTTGGGACAATCACGAAGTTACGAAACATTGCAGGTGAATGGCGCTGAGCGGCCATAAGTTTTTTTTTGTCACATAGAACAGATCCCACCAAAATATAAAAATAATAATATTGATAGTGCGTGGTAGCACATTGGCTCAAATCCTCGCGGGGCGACTACGCCATTCACGCTACTGCTGCCTATAGCTATGATCACCGGGCTACAATAACAGTAAAAGAAACAGGAAAGACTAAAGAAAAACGTCAAACCTGCACACAAGCCCCAGCACAGACACAGCAAAAGCTAAATGTGGAGCGTTTCAGAGCATTTTTTAAACACTCATTGGATAACGGCTGCAAGCCCACTTGCTTGGTACTGACTATGGCTTTAGTAATAAAAGTTTCTGTGTAGTAGGCTGACATTCGCAATAGCATTTTTTTCTTTCATTCTTATGAGAATCGTGGTATCCGCTAAGAACACTTGCAAGGAGTTCGGCGCCAATTTTTCATTCAGTGACTGACAACGATGAGGAATTATGCCTAGAGTGGGTGTGCGCCTAAGTTAATAGGTGAACAAAAACACGTTTTTATATTGGGTAAGAGCATTGGACGAACCATGTTTCGTCCAATGCTCCAACTCAATACAAAAACGAGTGCACTCGTTCGCTATTTAGATTGTGTGACAACCGCTTGTTCTTTCGCTGTTTTAAAACGCTTTAGAAGTCAAATTTACGCGACGACTTTCCCGACATCAAGCCTGCCTGAGGCAAGTTTGCCAACAAGTTTCAAACACCGGCTTAGCTCATTGGTAAAATACTGGGCTGCCCCCAGCGGACCCGGGTTATATCCCTACTCTGTCATTGGTACTAGTTTTATTTTCTAATTTCTTGCGTTGTGGTAACGGATACCGGCAGCAGTGGCGGCAGCGACGGACAACTACGGCAGAGCGTGATCCGAGTTTTGATCTCATAACAGCATCCGCTGTGAAAAAGAAAACAAATATAACTAAACAAAATAAGCAGTTCTGTTTTGAGCATTCGTGGTGTATTGGTTGAATCTTACAATACAGATCGCTCTCCTGATAGCTACGACAAGTGATTGAGTGAAATAACTTCGTTGGGTTCACGGCAGACGCGAGTTAACTCAGCGTCACCTGGCTAGGCCAACTCGGGAATGGTAAGGTCTGAGAGGTGAGAGGTGAGGTCCTCAGCCTTAGTCAGGTTGTTCTGTTCCTCTTCTTGGTAAGGAGGACAGGCAAAGGTACAGCCCCACAGGACACGCTCGAAGTGCACATAACCGCCACACAAGGCACAATCCGGGCTTCAGAATTATCTGGGGTATGTTGTGTGCAGTGCCGCTGGGTTCGGGTAGGCTCTTGCTTGGGACAGTCTGGGAGTAACAGCTTGGGCCCTGCACAGCGAGGAGTATAGTAGAGACAGCAATCTTCTTGAAAGATAATGTTTTTTCGAATCTTGTTGTATGTGCAGAGAGGCTCCGATCACTCGGGATTTGACGCGTTACCCGGCACACGGTCAGTCAAGCCTCGTGCAGCCAAATGTGCCTCCTCGTTTAGATTGACCGAAGCACCCTCAATTGGTTCAATGCGTGCAGGAAACCAGAACAATGACTAGTTTTTAGGTCTTTCGCTTTTTTGGGGATCTGTAGGATCTGGCGAGTTACCATACTTGACCTTGTTGACCTTGTTGTGCTCTGCCACGTGCCAGTTGTGCACACCTGCCATATAAAAAAGATGACGTGGCACAAATGCATTGATAATTCGAATCAGATTGTCCTCTCTTATTCCTCGTTGTCTTTTAGCGATTCTTGTCATCAGCCCGAGGACACTCTCGGCCTTGGAACAAATGCGCTTGATGGTGGCTTCATTGCACTTGATAAACATTCCGAGTGCTCTGATAATGTCCACGCGCGAAACTGGTGAGCCGTTACGGGTGGATAACCTGACGTGGTTCTTTTTTGCTTGCTTCTTGGGCCGGTGAAAACCACCTCCAGGACTCTTGTTATAGAATTAGAGCTCGGACTTAGCGGGCGAACACCGTAGGCTGGTAGGGATGAGATAGTGCTCAGTAGCATTGATGGCCTTTGGTGAGGCGATCTCGACCTGACCCTCTCATCCACTCTGGCACAAGACGGTGATGTTTAACATAGATTGTGTGGTTCATGTGCAGTACCTTGTTCAAGGCTGGCGACAGGTTGATCATGCAAGCATTGAAGAGCGTAAAGTGGGTCACCGTCCCCTGAGGTGTTCCCTTTGACTCAAGGGTAATATTGTGTGTAAAAAAAACCTGTTAATCTTGAGTCTTTTGTGGACCTCGAGGAAAAAAAGAGCACTCGAAATCGTATGCCTGTTGTTCGACGTGAACCTCACCAAGCTCTTCAGAATAAAAGAATGGGATATGTTGTTAAAAGCGTTTTCCGAGTCCAAGCCGAGGATCGCCTTAGTGTCGGTGGAGCCGGAGTCAATGATCTAATGCTTGATGAGCTTCGTGGTGTCTTGAGTCGAGAGCCCCGACCAAAAGTCAAACATATTTTACGTGTAGCATTCGTTAGACTCGAGGTGTTCAGTGAGACGGTTGGCATGACGAACCCAGCCACCTTCCCTTTCCTCAATGTCATTGAGATCGGCCTGAAGTTCTCATTGCTTGGCGCCTTACCAGGCTTGGGCATCAGCACTGTACAGGCCGCTTTCCAGCTCTTAGGAATTAGACCACTGCGCCACATTTTGTTCATTTTGTTTGTAAGAAATTTCATAGAATCATTGTCGGGGTGCTTGGGCATTTTTTTATTATTCCGTCGGGTCCAGGGATATATCTCCCGCTGAGTGATGCGAGAACCTATTTAACTTCGGCCACATTGAAGTCGTCGTTCATCAAACACCCGTAGAGCCCGTCATAGCATGAAAACTGAGGGAGAACCGCGTCGCCCGTGGCGGTCAGGCACTTGTTTTTGAGTTCTTCTGTTATCATCTCATATGGAGTCAAATCCGTGGCTGAATGAACAGCTTTCACCAACGCTCTACGCTGATTAGATTTGGTGGTACCATTGTGCAGTAGGTCTTTGGAAAGTCTCCCGCCTTTACCGGTTTTCAGCTGACCCTCCATAAAGCCATCAAGCTCATCCAATTTCTGCTTTCATAGGACCTTACAATGACCCTCTACTGTTTTGTTGATGTCGGATATTTTTTAGGGGCAAAGGTTTTTATAGCGGAACTCGTTCGTCCCTCGTAGTCGTTGTCATAGTGTGTAACCAGTCTTACATTTTGACCTCGAAGGTGGTGCCGGTGGGAAATTTCTTCTGTGCGTTGTTGAACAATAAAAAAATCGCAGCGTGCGCGTTAACTAAAAGCCAAATTCTCCTATCTCTCATTCCCCCTTTGCAGCCATTGGCATGTACATTGAGTACTATCTGACAAGAAAGGGTTGCTACGTTATACTCGCTGGGCGTAACCTCCTCGGTTTTAGAAAGGTTTAGCGAGCGTTGGGCCGCAGTGCCATGAATACAATGAACTAGTATATATCACGAACTCGAGGTGGTTAAAGGTGGGAAATAGACACGAAGCGCAAGCCGTACGAAAGTGTGCGTGTGCCTCCTCTCGTTCAGTCCTTGCAATGTCCGCTGGATGGTGGTGCTTCTATATGAGGAATATATGATGAAAAGATGCGAGATGGTGGTACTTGGAGCGTTGAATAGGTGGACGAGCCGACACACAGACAGATGCATGGACGAACGCTCAGATGGCTGCACGGACGGACGCAGGAGCGGATGCACGGACGAACACAGGGACAGACGCACAGATGGACGTGCGGACGCATGAACAGACGCACGCACGGACGGGCGGATGGACGCAAGGGCGGCCCCACAGACGCACGCATGGACGGACGGAAGCAAGAACGAATGGACGGACGGATGCTTCGCGCCACTCTCAATAATTCACTCTGTGGATATGCTGCCATTATTTGCATAGGTGTCTGTAGTGGGGCTGTCTTCCCTCTTGCGAGAAGTGGCTACTTGGCTTCAAATAAAATGTGCAAGCCTACCGTCCATTCTGTCCGCATCTAAATCGATTGTGATTTTTGGTGGCACTAATCACATTCACAAACGCTGCTCGACTATTCACAACGCTGCTCGAAGTATTCACAAACGCTGCTCGACTCGACCCTTCACTGGAAATGCTCCTTGAGTGGACAACCCAACCTTCACTTGAAACGCTTCCTTCACTTGCGAAAATCTTGAGCGTTTCCTCGAGATTGACAAGGAAGCGATCAAGCTACCTTGAATCATTCCTCGGGTGAAGTTTTTGCGCCAACATCGCGTCCATGGCAGACCGCGTCTCGCTTTGCCGGCGTTTCTCGATACGTTTCTCGTACGCACTCTCGTCGCACGACGAGTGGGCCTACGCTCGTCGTGTGAGTGCTCCAAGATTCACTGCGGACGCTAGTGCTTTCAAGTGTTTTGATGAAGCTCGCACACCCCATCAGTTCAATTGTGGCGCGAAAGCTTGACAAACAAGCGGAGAGAAAACATAACAGCAAACTTTTGATGTGCTGCATTCACCGTACTCCTTTGCGGCTTCCTCTCCGGTGAATCTTTGCTACCCAAGCCAAAATATACGGCGAAGCATATCTTCGTCAGATGATCGTCTCTATCAACGAGAAGGTAAGCTCTCCTGTTTTCTTTGTTTTTCATTCCCCCCCCCCTGCTCAGGTCAGATCACTATCAGAGACCGTTCAGGAAAAACAAAACACAATGCAACTGTGCCCAATGAGTGTGCTGTTGTTTCTACTACGCGTGAAACATTGCTTCAATAAAAAGTGTCTATGCAGCTCACAATACCAATGAACAACCAAACCTAGCGTAAGGAATCAAGCAGAGGTTCGTGCTTTGTGAAACGTGCATGTACGCAAGAATGCATGAAGTGTCGTTTAAAATCGCATCTCTATGAATAATAAAATTAGCAGATGCATTATAAGGTTGTCTTTTCATGGTTTAACCCCCCTCCCCCCAAAGAGGTATTGTCGGCTACGCCACTGATTCGTGAAATCAGATTTCATTAAATTACATAGTCATATGCCTGGTCAGTTGACCAAATGCCTGAGCGAAGCCTATATCAAAATATCCAAGCTCAATAACACAACCATGTCTGTTTTTTAACGCAAGAGATATTGATGAATGTGTGTGTCACGAGAAGTAGGGAAAAATGCGGATTTGGTGTCCTAGATATCACGTTTTTCTAACAATATTTGTTGTCTCTTTTGTGCAGGAGCCAGGCTTCCGACAGAAGATCACAGAGAAATGCATTGCAGATTTGATTGATTTGTGGGGTTTAACGTCGCAAAACCACTATTTGATTATGAGAGACGCTGTAGTGGAGGGCTCCGGAAATTTTGACCACCTGGAGTTCTTTAACGTGCACCCAAATCAGAGTAAACGGGCCTACAACATTTCCGCCTCCATCGGAAATGCAGCCGCCACAGCCGGGATTTGATCCTGCGACCTGCGGGTTAAGAGCCGAGTACCTTATACCCCTGTCACACGGGCACTTAAAAGTCTTTTAAGTAAGCGGTCTTTTTCTGAAAAGGAGTTCCTGACAGCAGACACACGGCACAGAGCGAAATCATTTTCAGAAGTGGTCTTTTTCGTAAACGGCGTTCGTCGATCTCTTTTACGGCTCTGAATGAGTAGCCTCGAAACCAGTGGGCGCCAGCAATTGTCGAGTGGTGGAAAAAAAAGAGCGAATGCTTATTTTTCTGTCACCAAAACTCTTTGTAAAAACGAATTTCATATCCTGCAGAAGGTGTAATGAACTCTTTTAATGGTTATTTCCTTTTCTGCTCTCGTAAGCAGCTACAATGCGTCGGCAATATCACGTGTTGACGCTCGGTCTCGCGCCACGCCATTTTGCACAAGCGAGGAAAGCGTGGCAGTCGTGTGTTTGCCCGTCATTCAAGTGGTCCGAGTCGAAGCGTCTATGGCCAACTCCGCAGATCAAGCAGCCGGCGCCCCACGGAAAAGGCAGCGTCTGCAATGGTCAGAAGCAGACACGTGGAGCCTAATCAGACTGTGGGAGGACAACCTGCACTCGTTGCGAGCGCAGAAGCACAACGGCAAGGTGTACACCAGCATCGCGGCTGCGCACACAAGTGCGGGTGTCTCCCGCACGAGGGTCCAAGTGCACACAAAAATAGAAAATCTGACACACACCTACAGGTGAGGCAAATTATTTGAGTAAGCTTGACGCGTCTTAGCGGCCTGTAAGCGTGAGGAGGGAAGTGGAACGACAACAGCGATCATGGGAAAAAATGATTTTTTTAAATTGTATTGCAGGTATGTTATCGAATGCTTCCAGTAAATTTACTGGCGATTTGAGCAGCAGAATGTTTTCGCAAACAGGTGAAGCGCATTTGGCGTGGGAAACGTCCGAACAATCTTTTCGAAACGACGCCCCACCGTAGGCAAAACGCTGAACGCCAAGTGAATGGCCAGGTTTGGAAGCATGCTTATCGCGCGTTTTAGCCGCACACAAAGTTTCTTTTCGGTGATTTGCTGTGAAATTGCTTTACATTGACGCGATGTTGCAGTTACACATGTTTAAGTACAAACGTCAAGAAACGCGTCTTTGTTGCTTGTTAAGCGCGCAAACCTGTCATGTAACAAGAAGGAAACGCGCGCTTGATGTGGCGCAGGTTTAACAATTCGCTTCTTTTTGCTTTTCGCCGCGCGATTGTACATTTTGCATGTACCAGTGGTCTTTTAGCGCGCAGTTGTCAGTCTTGTAACATCTGTTTAATCATTTATTCTCGTATTCTTCAGGAAATGCCTTAAAGAAAAGACAACGGGCTCGTCCCCACCAAACTGGACCTTTTTTTGTAGAGATCCATAGATTTCTTAGAAGCCTGCCCGTAAACGACCCCTCTTTAATGGAGGAGGCTGGGATCAGCTCGAGCCCAGCAAGCAGCAGTCCCTCAGTTGAGGAAGTAAGTAACTTCTAGTGGCAGCTACATTCTTTATTGCAAGCAAGTAGCAGCGTTAAGTGCAATGGCAGTGGCTTTTTGTTTTTTGAAGCTGTAACCCACTCTTTGTACCAGTGTAGCACAGTGTGCACCACGTTGGTGCTTCATGTTTGCCTTTAGCCATGTTTTCCGAGATATTGTCGCTGTAGTGTTTTAAATAAACCAACAAAGAAATAAATTTTCAGAAAGCATTTTCTTTTGCGTTTAATCAGCCACGTCACCACAATAAAGTACGATTTAACATGACATGGTGGCACAAACCAGAACAAATATAACAGGAACAGTCATAAGAGTACATTATGGGACAAAGACTGCAGTGGCTGAAATACATCTACACTCACATTGCCATTTCGGCATCACAGAGCTTTTGGAACCATTACACCAGTCCTTAGGGTAAACGTAATAGTTAAGCGATTCGTTTGGGAGTCAGCATTGTAACACAGAAAGCGCTCTTGTTGACATTTCCTTCTCTATGTGACATTTCCATCACTCAGACGTATAGCACGCAGTTGTTAATGGCTATTTCACATGTGAAAATGTGCAATCACCGCATTTCCGTCATTTTTTTGAAATGCAGCTCATCTCTGGCATGGTGGCCGGATCGTCCAGTGACGATACGAGAGTAGATGCACCCGAGTTCGCACAGGCTTCATCAGCACCTCAGCAGCCAAGCAACATCCAAGACTGTGTCACCGGGCGCAGAAACAGCCCAAGCGACAGTGGAGATGGCGCCCGCAGAAAACGGAGAAAATACACAGGTGCCGAAATGAAGGAGAAGATGCTGAATGAGCAGCGTCTCTTGAGGGAGCAATTTGAAGCCACCCATAAAGAGGAGATGGAGATTGGAACAAAAGCATTAAAGCTGCAGGAGAAACTTGTGGATGCAATGGTTGATTTTTTTATAAAAAGTTATGCGATTTCCTGTACTCATTCCGGCGATTCTTGTGATTGTTGCGTTTTAGTTCACTTGACTGTAGTAGTCCACAAGCGTGGCCCTTATGTCTGCTGCGTTTCCAACTAGAGCTTCTGTTGTGCATGACGGCTGCGGGAAGTCAACGTCTGACTGCTGCACCTCATTTAAACACTGCGGGTGGACATTGTCATTGAAGTGCTCACAAATGTTGCTTAGCACGCAGCATGCCCGTATTACTAAGCGAGCATTGCCTATATGGCACCCCATCCTTTTTGCAGTGAAGCGGAACCTGGCCTCAAGCCTTCCAAATGCATTCTCAACAATTCTCCTGGCTGAACTTAAACGATAGTTGAACTTTTTTTCGCTTTCACTAATCTTCCCGCGGTGTCCAAACAGCTTCATCAGGCTGGGTGCCAATGAAAATGCTTGGTCACACAGAATTAGTGGTGGTACTACTGTCTCGGCTATGGTGGCAAGTGGAGCTTTAAAAAGGGGACCCTTAATAGCATTGGAGATTTGCGAATACCCAAACACGTGCGAGTCATGGCAGCGTCCAGGTGCTCCAACGTTGATATACCTGAAGCGGTATCTGTGATCCACAAGTGCCAGCAAGATGATACTATACCTGCAAAAAACAAAGAGCGTGGCACGTAAGGTGAATGCAGCGAAGTGCAATGGACACCAAATGTGTGTGCGTGTGTTTTTGTAGTCGTTACAGTGGTGCAGCTACCTTAAAGTACTATCACAAAAGCATGTATATTTGTGTACAGCTAAGAATCTGCTGCTTTCTGTGGTCATTAATGTAGCCAGGGATGTTTTTTTTTCTTGCAGCCTTGTCATATATTCTCAATATAGTAGGTAATAGACATTAAGTTTTCTGCAGATGAGCTGCTGCTTTCTGCGGCCGTTATGAGCATGTCGGAATTATCATTGCAAATGCAATCTGGCACCTTCATGCTGTTGCATTAAAATGCTTACGTGAAAACTGCGTTGCTTGGCTTGCTCTAGTGCCTGTAAGTGATGCGAGATGGTAGGAACCAAATTGTGCGTTGAGGAAAGCACTTGGCATCGCTTTTTTTTATTTATTGCGATGTGGACTTGCCCTTGTGGCAGAGCTAGGAGTGAACTATATAGCGTAACGAAAAGGTTGAATAGTGCTGTTTTCAAGGCACATTATTATACGGTACAAATCATGCTTTTTTACATTAAGAAGTTGTATTAGGCCACTTACCAGCCTTTGTAGTTGTAGTAGTCTGTGGCATGCTCCTTAGGTGGCGAGATCGGAAAGTGGCATCCATCCAAGGCTCCGACGCCTTGGCGGAAACCGGTGACGGCCTCGAATTCCTGAATGTGCCTCGCCATTTCCTCTGTGGTCACCATTTTGATCCACTCGTGTTCCAGTACAGTGACAACAGCCTCGCAAAACTGCCTGTATAAGGTGTTTACTGTCGAGCGTCCAACGGCGAAGAGGTTGGCCACAGTCCTATCTTCTGCTGACGAGCACAGCTTGTATAGGGCAATGCCGACTCGCTTCTCAGGAGTGATGGCTTCACGCATGCCGGTGCACTGTCTTTCAAGCTCACTGCGCAAGCTCTCCACAATGAAACGAAATGTGACCGTAAGGTCGCCCATAACGTGTCGAGAGCAGCGAAAAACAAATACGGTAAATAAAAGCCCAGTGGTGCCAGACGGACTTGCGCACGTCGCTAGTTATGGGAATGCTTTCTTATCTAGTGCAAAACACTTTCACATTGGTGTTTCTTCATCTCTTATTCTTAAATTTATTTGAAGAAACGAGCAGTGCAACAAGTCTCTAATTTGTACATCGTGATACATCGTTTAATTTTCATTGCTTCTCTTTCAACTGCTAGCGCCACGCTTTCGCTAGCGTCTTCGAACGAAAACACTAGAAAGAGATCGTTGCTGCCGTGTGTCTGCGCCGCAAACACCTCTTTGTTAAAAGTCTTTCAACTTCGTAAAAGACCGCTTACTTAAAAGACTCTTTGCGCGCCCGTGTGACACAGGTATAGCCACTAGACTACCGTGGTGGGGCAATGCATTGCAGAGTTTGCACGACTATATACAAATGACTAAATCTGCAGTGAATGCATGCAGCTGCACTTAGACACGCTATGGTGTCTACTCCCTTGATCTTATTTACGATGTCCTGCGAGCTCGAACTTTATGTTCACAGTGTGTCAGCTGCTTATGCTTGATTGATGGACACTTTGCAGTTGCACTCTTGTGTTTGCTACGTTGCTATTCATTAGCCACATGTAATAAAGGTTCGACTTCCTATTCACAATTTCTGCTTTGTTCATTTACGAATATATATACATTATCATGTTTGTCTTTTCAGGATGAGACAGAATCAGAAAAACCGCTTTTGCATTTATACTAGAAAGCGGTTCTACAAAAATCAAACTTGTTTATTATACGGCCGCACCGCTCTCCTTCCGCAAAACTGAGATAACTAGGTTCCAGCGTTCATGCATACTAGTGTTGCAACAATAGCGGATATTTTATTTACGGAGTTCTTAGCAGATGTATCCGCAATGACTACATTACTCTTGAGCATGTCTACCACGTTGTTGCACTGCTCCTCTTAAAATCAGCAAAGTAAAATATTCTGCTTCTTGACGACACTTTCTCAGGGGTTCAGAGAACCCACATGGTTGTTTTCAAGACGGAACCGAGCCAAAGTCAGAGGCAGGTTCAATGTTATGATTTCCAGAAGAATAAAACATCTCCTATAAATTATTTACTGCCGAGGCTTTGGAATGCGGAACAGTTACCACGATCATTTTCAAGAGGTATTTCCAGCAATCATGTTCTACAAATAAAAGCCAAAACGCAATCGTAGTGTTATATATAATAAAAATTACTCACTCCACCGCGTTCTCCTTTCGCTGTCTACACTAGTGATCAGAAGGCTCTCAGAAAAGTGGAAGTAAACAAATCAACAAACCGTCTGTTGTGCTTACTGTTATCACTCACGTAGTTCGTTGGTTACCCAGGAGAAAGTAGGGCCTCAAACAACGCAGACGCAGACAATACCATAAGCATGAACGGAAATTAATACACGCATACGAGACGAAATGAACTAAGAACGTAGAAACGTCCAGCTGCATACGAAACGCCATTCAACTTTTGGCCCGATTTGAAGCGAGGGTTTCGCTAAATCTACCAGCTCAAGGCTTACGGAAACTACGCTACCATTGGACGCTACCATGCAGGCGTGATGTTGGAAGCAAACGCTTCCAAACATCACGCCTGCATTGACCTCTTTCCCCAATAAAGAGAGAAGGTTATGTTTCAATCTGCATGTTTTAGTGGAAAGGGTCTGTGTGTTTTGTTTCCGTGGATGTGTACACTATCTTTTTGTTGCTTGATTCTTTTGTAGCAAAGCTGTTTCAATGTACATGTTTTACTCCCTTGACGGAGTGCATTCACTCTATCATGTACAGAATACTGTACTTCATGAAAGAGTGTTGGATCACCCTCTCTCTAAAGAGGGTTGTTTCACCCTGAAAAGGTAGTGCCCAGCGGGGCAAACCAAAAATCTCCCACTGGGACTCAATCGATAATCTTTGTTCTAAGAGTCGTCATGGAACCCTTAGAGTTCGGCTGAGGCACTCGATAAGACCGTCAGTGTGTGCGTAGGCATATCAACCGGGAGGTCAAGGGGGGCGCAACCCCTCCACTGAGAAAATTTGCGGGGCTGAGCCTCACCCCTTTTGACAGGTCAGTGTCGCTTGCTCACGTGAGAAACCAGCAACTAAGGTGACGTAATCACTCAATGGTATGGTTGCGGGGAAATTAAAATGTTACCAGAGAATGATTTACTATAGTAAAACATTTTCTGAAATTTCTGCTGTGACAATTGTCCTTGAAGGCTCCTTGTGGTGCAATACTGAAACTACAACTGATGTTAACCAGACATTACGTGACCCTGTAGAGTAGAAGCTCATATGGCATGTTTATGTTCTTGTAAAAAATTTATAAAGCTTGGATAGTAACCATAATCACTTTGCGTCAACTTGATATCTGCATAGTACCTTAACGAAAGCATATATATATATATATATATATATATATGATACTGAGGGGATGCGTGGAAAAAAAGAAGAACGAGGTTGTTTGAAGCTTCTGACTACAGCGACAATCTGGTGGTCGGGGCGAACGCCATGCTAGTCCACCAGATGACCGAGAACGAGAGTCTCACGCCTGCCGAAGTGACGCTTCATATAGAGTTCTGGGTGAGCTTAGCTCTCTCAACGTAGGTGAAAACAATGTCCAGACAATGGTTGTGGTCATGAATGTACGGCCAAAAATTATAATGTCATTCAGCTAGCAAAGACAAACTTCGCACTTTAGCCCATGTAATATAGAGTACATGAAGCGCTCAAACGTGGCTGGAGCATTGCATAGGCGAAAAGACATTAGATTGAGTTCAAATAGGCCATCTGGGGTTATGAAGACAGTTTTCTTTTTCTCATTCGAGTTCATGGTGATTTGTCGATAACTAGATCTCAAATCCACGTAGGAGGAGTACGATGCTGATTGTAAACAATCAATGACGTCATCAATCCTGGGAAGTGGGTAGACATCCTTTTTAGCAACAGAGTTGAGCCGTCTGTAGTCCACGCAGAATCGCCATGTGCCATCCTTCTTTCGAACAAGAATCACAGGGGCAGCCGAAGGGCTAAAGGATTCTTGGAAGACCCTTTTCTTTAACATGTCTTTACCTGTTGAGCAATGACCTTGCGCTCCGCAGATGAGACACGATATGGTTTCTGCCGGATAGACTGGGCGGATCCTGTGTCGATCCCGTGGGGAGTACGTGACTCAGGTACACTTATTTGCTCTTCGTTCTGCGCAAAGTCAAATATAGAAGCGTGCTTCGCAAGAACTTTGACCAAAGCTTGACGTTTTTCTGATGTTAGCGACTTGTTTATTATGCTCAGAAAGTTGGCTTCTGTGTAGTGCGTTGCAGGAATAGAATCTACGCTTTCGTTGGTTAAAGATGCAATAAAACTGTTTGCATTTTGTTCAAAGAGGGCGAGTCGCAATCCACATGGAAGCATGACAGGTTCAATAAAATAGTTCGACAACCATAAAACCGATCGCCTATCACTGATTGACAGAACACAATGTGGAATGAGCACATTTTTTTGGTGCAATTGAGAGGAATGGGCTCCACAAGAACATAAAACGTGTCGGCGTCCGAGGCAGAGGCGTCAACGCGTACGTTTTTCATCAAGTTTTTCGGCAAGACAACATCCTCAATGACGGTTATATATCCTTGACAGCGCCTGGGATCGTCAGCAAATGCCGAATGCATAATCTTGCCAGCACCGCAATCTACACTAGCGCCGCACTCACGTAGAAAATCGATCCCCAAGATGATGTCATTGATGAAGCTGGTCAGGACAGCGAATTCAGCCTCGAAGACCTTGTCGCCCAAAGTGACACTAACAACACACACAGCGATCGGGCACAGCGTCTCCCCGCTCACTTCACGAAATGATGCACAACTGTCCCAGCAAAACATCACTTTATGTCCTAGCCGCAATTGAAGTTAAAACTCGTCACCGAAACAGTTGCTCAAGTATCTATAAAAGCCATCGTAGGAAGTCCATAAATAAGTACGGGGACCTTATCTTGCGTCATAAAAAGGAGTGGAGGCATAGGTGGATGTAGTGAAAAATGTTCGGCGACCTCAACTCGATTGACCACACCACCTAGTTTCCCGGAGGCTAGGGGGTGACGCGTCGACCAGAAGATGGAGAACGGTACCGGCGTGTTGTGGGGGGCATCAAGCTTCGCACGGAGGAAGGCGAGTAGTTGCATAAATTCCGGTGGAAAATGCGTCCCACATGTGTATCACTGTGAGTGGTTTGCTGGAAGCCGTCCCCAACGTACGCGTCTTGCATCGAGCGCATACCACCGCGCAAGTGGTTTTATCAAGAAGAAGCTGATGATCCTTCGTAGTAGCACTGCTGGGGGCGACAACTCTGACAATAAAATCGAGCCACGTGTCCATGGAAACCGCAGTTATAGCACACATGGCCCTCACGCACGTCGCCATACCTTCCACGAGGCGCCACGTACCCATGATTGTCCCACGTAGACACCATTGTAGGTGGATGGCCGGAGGCGTTCTAGAAACCGCGGTGATGATGTAGGTTCTTGGTTGGGGGCTCTGGTGCTCTTGATCAGGGCACATCATATAGCGTGGCATGAACGGAAGCACACATTGCGTCGTATGGCAGGGAGGCGTTGCTAATGTGCCCTCGGCGGGTTGACAGCATCACGTCGTGCAAGTTCTTAGCGTACGACTTGCCTGATCATTGAGGCTTGCTTCGTGTCATTTTCGTCACACTACCCCGTATCAATCGTGGTATAATGGTTTTGACGGAACGAACTAGTAGGACTCTCGTCAACATGATTTCCATGTATCTTGATTCCGGACATAAAACATGGGACGTGATCATGCCATTTATAACTTTCACCTACAACACTGCACAGCACGAAACAATGAGATATAGTACATTTTACCTGCTCTATGCACATAAACCCCGCACAGCTTTTGACACTATTTTTTTTCCGACACTGAATAACCTATTCTCTCCGAAGCCATTTGCCGCGCAAAAGGGGCCCGGCGCATCGCCTGTCTTCGAACATTCGTATCCCAGAAACGCTCTAAGAACCGTTACGAGAAAAGTCGCTGGCACGTATTGTTTGAGAAAGGGTATTTGGTGTGGCTTTGGACACCGCTTAGCAAGCGCGGCCTCTGCCAAAAGTTTCTGGCCAACTAAACTGGTTCGATTGTTGTCATGGAACGTCTCAGCGATGTCACGTACGTGGTATCTCAGCTGTTGTCCAATGATTACCGCTCAAGCAAGACCAACGTCGTTCATGTTTCCCGTTGAAAACCCTGTAATCTACTCAACGAAGCCTAACTCGCCCGGTGGGCATCGTCTGCAAAGGGGCAATTGCTACGATACTTAGGGGACGCGTGGAAGAGGAGGAGAACGAGATTGGCACGAGAAGTGATGTGCCAGATCCCTGGACTCTCGCATTTGTCATCTCTTGTAAATAAAGGCATCTCACCGTAAAAATACTGTCACGACGTCAAAGCAGAGGTCTTGCTGCAGAGATCAACACACCAGAAGCAAGTTGATCTTTTTTTAATTAGAACGCGCAAGCGAGTTCTTCCTTTTCATCCATTTCGTAGTCCTTCGTGGCACATGCACAACTGCCATCGTCTTTCTTGAGCAAGCACGTGACATTTGCCTCCCTCCGAAAGAGACATCGTCCCGATGCGCAACTTAGGTGCTTTACCAGGTGTATCAAGTGGTCGTACCAAAACGTCAACCGGGAGCAAATAACTCGATAAATACGGTTTCTTACTTACGACGTGCACGACTTCCGGTAAATGCTCTTAGCGCTTAGAACTGCAGTCATTTTTGAGAACAACGTCGTAGTTCATGTTGTTCAAGCGTCGCGTGACGCTGTATGGACCAAATTACCGTCTTCGCTGTTTCTCAGACAGTCCACGTCGATGTATCGGAATCCAGATCCACACTTTTCGCCTGGTGTGTAGCTAATAAACTTGTGTCGCGTGTCGTAGCGTTGTGCATCTTGATGCTGCTAATGACAGGTGCGCATGCGCGCGAGCTGTCTGGCTTCTTCGGCGGCGCGCTGAGTGAATTCTTCAACGTCTATATGGATGTCGTCACACTCATGCGGCAACATGGCGTCCAATGTTGTCGTGACTCCGCGACCATAGATTAGACTGAACGGTGTCATTCCAGTGGTTTCTTGTCGAGCGGTGTTGTAAGCAAAGGTCACGTACGGCAATATCTGATACCAGTTTTTATGTTCCGTGTCAACGTACATGCTGATCATGACTGTGAGGGTCCTATTGGGGTGCTCCGTCAGTCCGTTTGTCTGCGGATAGTATGCAGTTGTTCTCCGGTGAGCTGTGCCACTGAGTCTGAGAACCGACTCCAAAAGCTCTGCGGTGAAGGTAGGTCCTCTGTCTGTGATCGCTGTTGTCGGAGCGCCATGCCGAAGGACGATGTTTTCGATGAAGAACTGAGCGGCTTCTGCTGCTGTGCCGCAGTGCATAGCTTTAGTCTCCGCATAACGGGACAGGTAATCAGTGACCACAATAATCCATCTGTTCCCTGTTGTGGAAGTTGGAAAGGGACCCAGGAAATTCATTCCAATCTGGGTGAACGGCGTTTCTGGTGCAACGACTGGATGTAAAAGACCAGCTGGCTTGCTGAGAGGCGCTTTGCGTCTTTGGCAGTCAGTGAAATTTCGCACGTGATGGTTAACAGCAGCACGTAACTTTGGCCAATAGTACTTGCAACGTAGTCGGCACAATGTTAGGGTGTAGCCTAGATAACCAGAAGTTGCTTCATCATGGCACGCTTCAATAATTTCTTTTCGAAAAGAGGCAGGCACGACGAATGTGTGCGGGTTACCAGTTGGTCAAAAGATTTTCCTATAGAGAACATTGTTTAGCAAACAAAAAGATGGCAGTCCTCTAGCAAATAACCACAGCACGTCTTTACGTCGTCCTTATAAATATTTATTGAGTGTTAACAGCTCAGGGTCACTGCGCTGCTCTCGTGCAATAGTGGCCGTGTTGACAACTTCCAAAAATGCCGCGTCGATGTTTTCGTCATCAGGAGCGACAGTTTCCACTGGCGACCGTGAACCACAGTCGGTGTCGGTGGGCCTCTTCCCAGATTTATAGACGATGGTCAAGTCTGACTCTTGAAGCCTTAGGCTCCAGCACGCCGAATAACCAGAGAGATCTTTAAGGTTGGTGAGCCAGCACAAAGAGTGATGGTCGCTAACAACCTTGAAGGAGCGGCCGTACAAATACGGACGAAATTTAATGACTGCCCACACCACGGCGAGACACTCCTTCTCGGTGGTCGAGTAGTTCTCCTCCGTACGAGAGAGAGTTCTACTGGCGTAGACTATCACTCATGCACAACCGTCTTGCCACTGCACCAGAACGGCACCTAGACCTACATTGCTGGCGTCAGTGTGAAGTACTGTAGGGGCGTCCTGGTCGAAGTGCTCAAGGACAGGAGGTGTTTGCAGGCGTTGTCGTAGTTCATTGAATGCCGTTTGCTCCTGTTCATCCCAGAAGAAGGGGACGTCCTCAAGTGTGAGTCGTGTTAATGGCGCCGCAAGAGACGAAAAGTCCTCGATAAATCCCGGTAATAGGCGCACAACCATAAGAAGCGTCTCACAGCCTTTTTGTCACGTGGTGCAGGAAATTGCGCTACGGCGTCTATTTTGCCGGGTCAGGTCGAACACCCTCTTGACTCACGACGTGGCCTGGGAAGCCGAGTTCGTTGAAACCAAAATGACATTTTCCGGTTTTTAAGTAAGGCCGGCCGAGCTTATGGCTTGGAGTACGGTGAATAGGTGGCTGAGATGTTCCTCGAATGATGCTGAGAATACAACAACAACGTCCAGATAGGTCAAGCATGTTTGCCACATCAGGCCCAATAGTACAGTGTCTATGAGATGCTGAAAAGTGGCTGGCGCCGAGCACAACCCAAACAGAAGCACCTTAAATTCGTAAAGGCCATCAGGCGTCACAAAGGCCGTGTTTTCACGATCTCTCTCGTCGACTTCTATCTGCGAGTAGCCGCTTCGGAGGTTTATTGAAGAGAAATAGCGCGCATGAGGCAGCCGATCGAGTAAATCGTCTATGCGAGGCAGTGGATACACGTCTTTCTTCGTCACTTGGTTCAACTTGCGATAGTCAATACAGAAACGCAGGCTGCCGTCTTTTTTGTCGGCCAAAACCACGGGAGACGCCCTAGGACATTTGGAAAGTTGTAGGACGTCATCGACGAGCATCTTCTGTACTTGCTTCTGAATGTCCTCGCGTTCTTTCGGAGCCACACGGCAGGGGTTCTGCCGAATCGGTCACGTGTTTTCTTCAGTAATGATGTGGTGCTTGGTCAATGGTGTCCGCTGGACCTTTGACGTACGCGAAAAGCAGTCTTCGAATTGGTGTTTAAGTCCAAGCAGGCGCTTCCTAACAGAGGGTGGTAGCATGGAGCAGATGTACATCGACAAAGTTGTCGAGGCAGGGACAGTCGCGTCGTCTGGTTGCAAAGCAAAGCAACCCCCGGCTTGGTCTATATCGTCGATGTAGGCAATTGCAGTACCCTTCTGAATTTGACGGTGCTCGTTGATGAAGTTTGTGAGGAGCATTTCTGCCTGTCCACCAGCAAGCGTTAGGATGCCTCTCGCGATGGAAATGCCTTGCATGGGCAAAAGAGTGACTATGTGCTCCACTTTCACATCTTTATAGGAAGGCCACCCACTGGACACAGACACAAGGCAGCGGGATCTCGGTGGGAGCGTCACATCGTCGGCTATTCGCAAACGGCCGCGTAGTTTGTCGCTGATGTCGTCGACATACGAATGGGCGCTAAAGGTCACTTTACGTTGAGGGATGTTGATAACAGCGCCTGGATCGCGAAGAAAATTCATGCCCAAAATTAGCTCTTTACAGCAGTTTGGCAACGGGACGAAAGTGGCCACGAAGCTAGAATCGCCAATGCGAAGTCGAGTGGTGCATTTACCCGTGGGAGTCATCAGCTGACCACCAGCACTCCTTATGTGCGGCCCAGTCCACGGTGTCTTGACCTTACTAAGGCGGTCGGCGAGTTCTTGTCGCATGATTGAGAAGCCGGCGCCAGTGTCGAGCAGTGCTGTAAGTTGATCTCCGTCAATGAAAACGCCAAGATCAGCACGTACAACTTCACCGGCATTAGTATTCGTCGTGGTTGTCGTCATATCTTCTTGCGATGATAGGGGGAACTTTTCAGTGTCTCGACGATTGGCAATCTTGCCCTCGGAGGTCGCAGCAGTTAGTTTCCCCGGCGAGGGCTTGGCGAAAGGCCTCTGGTGACGTCCGCGTAGCTCTGAGGGAAGTCACGGTGACGCGCAGGAGATGGAGATCACCAGTGACGCGGTGTAGTCGCTTGGCCAGTCGACAGTTAATCGCCATCGTGCGCACGACGGTCTTCAGAGCGGAAAGAAGCGGGACGAGAAAAGTTCCCGAACCTGGAATCGCTATGACGGCAATAGCGGTCAATGTGACCTGGTTCTCCGCAGCGGAAGCAAATAGGTCGACAGTTGGCCATGCGCCACAAGTCAGTTCGGCAAACTGGTGGTCGTCTCATAAAATCCCGTTGCCATCAAGGTACGGCCGCGGGTCGTGGCTGGAAGGGTGTCGCCACAAATGACGGTGTAGGACGACGGACCGCATCAGATTAGCTCGCTCGATGTGGCTCAGGACTTGGTGCGGGTGGTGTAACGTCTTGCGTCAACTCATGGTGGACGCTTTCGGCAACAGATACGACGGGCGGTTGGGTAGGAGGGATGCAGAGGGCCCGAAGTTCCTCACGCAGTATTTCCCTAATCATTTGTCGCAGGGAACTTTCAGATACGGCTGTGTTCTGAGCTGCAGCATTTACTGCCGTGTGGTTTGGCAGGCGATCAAGGTGTCGGTATTGTTTTCGTAGTGCGCGCTCGGTGACAGTCGCCTCTCTTATGAATTCATCTACTGTTGTAGGTGGATTTCGTACGAGGCCCGCAAACACTGGTTCTTTGACACCCTGCATTAGGTCACGTACCTTCTTCGCCTCGGGCATGTCAGGGTCAGCTCGTCAAAACAGGCGAATCATAGCCTCTGCGTACATGGCGGCTGTTTCGTTGGGTTTTAGCACGCGAGCCTCAATCAGTTGCTTTGCGCGATCCCGTCGGTCCGTGTTCGAAAATGTGGCGAGGAGCTTTTGACAGAAATCTTCTCAAGATTGCAAAGTAGCCTCGTGGTTCTCGTACCACGTGCGAGCGCTATCTTCCAGTGCTAAATATGCACGGTGAAGTTTGTGCTGTTCGTTCCAGTGGTTAGATACAGCGACCAGTTCGAACTGTTCGAGCCAGTCCTCGACATCCTTGTACTCTTCCCCATGGAAAACTTCAGGAACTCGAGAATGCTCTAGAGTCACCTGCGACGGAAGAGTGGTCTGTGAAGGAAGGGTAGCCGTGGACGTTGTAGGAGCTGCCATGCTTGTAGGAGGTGGAACAGGTGCGGACTCCGGACTTAGGCCTAGTATGCGCCGACTGAATTGGCGCACCGGAGTCGTGGCGAGGGGCTGGGTTTCTGGACTAAATGAACGGGTCCGAGCGAGACTGTCCTGCATGCGGTTGTAGGCACCAGCACCTCCACCATTGTCACGATGTCAAAACAGAAGTCTTGCCGCCGAGGATAACACACCAGAAGCAGGTTGATCTTTTTTTTTAATTAGAACGCCCAAACGAGTTCTTCTTTTTCGTTCATTTCGTAGTCCTTCGTGGCACATGCCCAACTGCCATCGTCTTTCTTGTGTAAGCACGTGACAATATTATAAAGGAGATTTATTGAGCAGAAAGGTTGTTGCTAGTAAAGCGATGCACCAGCCGCAATTTACGAGCTCGTGCCTCTGCCGCACGATCGATGCTGCTGCCTCTTCGCCAGAGTATTTCCTCTTCTTCACAATATATATATATATATATATATATATATATATATATATAGTCAAGAATCAAAGAAGCACTACGTTTCAGCCGTGGCACGGCTTTTGTCAGGATCTTCGTCAGGAGAATATATATATATATATATATATATATATATATATATATATATATATATATATATATAATGATTGGACAGGGTACTATAGGGAAGACCTTGAAACACGAACAGGCAGAAACTAATGCAGACGATGACGATGATGATGACTCACAGTGGCGATGAGGACAAAGAGACAAGCGGATGATGGTGATTATGATCAAGCAGGGTTGATGAAAATGTAAAGAAAGACCCACACTAATTGTTCCCACTTGGAAACGGACAGCTTGCCCACCGTAAGTCAAGTTGACGAGGAACGTCGCGTGATAGGTTTGATGTGAGAAATATGGACAATCTCGGTGCTGCGGTAACGGTGGTCTATTGGTGCGACAAGTTGTTTTACATGGTAATTGAGTGGCGTAGTCTGTTTCAAAACTCTGTATGGCCCGATGAAGTGCGGTTGGAATTTCTCACAGAGATCAGGAGTGCGTATAGGCCTCAGAAGCAGCACCTCGTCACCAGGTCGCAAAGACGCAACGCAATGGGATGCGTCATAAATGATCTTACGCTCGTGCTGTTTGATGCGTATTGATGCGAGTCTGATGGCGAGACTGGGAATGGCGGGAAATGTATTCTTCGCTAGACGACTGACATGAAATAACATGGCTGTTAAAGAAGAAGACGTCGAGAAAGGTAGTAGAGGGACGTCCGTACACAAGGTAAAACTGTGTGTAGCCAGTTGTTCACTGAGCGGTGGTGTTGTAGCTTAAGGTCAGGAATGGTAGAAGAGTATCCCAGTTTTTGTGGTCGGGTAAGACGTAAGCGGCTATCATGTCAGCAAGGGTTCGATGAAGTTTTTCGGAGAGACCGTTGGTCGGATTGTGGTAGCTTGAAGCTGTCTTGTGAGTAGTTACAGAAGCACGCAGTATTTCATTTACCATTTTTGAGAATAACGCTTTGCCACGTTCTTTAATCAGAACACGAGAAGCCCAATGGCGCAGGATTATGGCGTGAAGAATAAATTTAGCAACTTCCACAGGTTAGCATGTAATGACAGAGGATGTCTCAACGTAACGTGTCAGGTGGTCCGTGGTCGTCACTATCTTTCTTTTGCCCGTAGATGTGACGGGGAGAAGCCCGTAAAGGTTGACACCTACAACTTCGAATGACATCGGAGGGCAAAGAATAGGCTGTAGAGGTCCAGCAGGTGCAGATGTCAGTTGTTTACGACGCTGGCATGGGGAGCAGGCACCGACGTACCGCGCTACACTTGAAGATAGGCCAAGCCAGTAATACCCACAATGATTGTGGTCACGAGTTTTTTTGAAAACCAAGATGGCCAGCAGTCAAGTCATCGTGGAAGGCTTCGAGCACGTGAAGTCGAAGAGAGCGTGGCAGCACAGGAACCCCGCGCTAACCATCAGGATGGTAAATGTGCCGAAAAGATCCCCGTTGTCGAGCCTAAAGTGCAGAGGTTGATGACGAAGTCGCGCGTCAGGTTGTTGAGAACCTTCCCAAAGGTGGTCCATAATGCGTTTGCAGAATGGATTTGACCGATGGCGGGAGGTAAATGTTCGCTCATCGTCCGAGAAGGGTTGCCCTATTGAGACGAGCGAAGGAACTGTGGTAGATGTGGTGGTCGAGCTTTCGCCAACGCTGATATGGGGAGTAGGAAGCGGGCAACGAGATAAAGTGTCGGTTTCTTCATGTTTTCGGCAACACTTGTAAATTATGCCAAAGTCGTACTCCTGCAAGCGTTGTATTCACCGACCCAAGCGTCCGGACAAGTTTTTCTCTGTAGAAAACTTACTTATGGCTTGGTGGTCCGTAGAGATTGTGAAGTGACGGCCGTGGAGATAAGGACGGAACTTCTGCACCAACCAAACTACAGCCAGACACTCTTGCCAGTTATTCTGTAGTTCTTCTTGGCAGTGGTGAGTACGTGACTGGTGTATTCAACAACTTTCTCAAAGAAACACTTGTCGCGTTGTAAAAGAATGGCTCCGATACCATGGCCGCTAGCGTCAGTATGAAGCGTTGTCGGTGCGGCTTCGTCAAAGAGGTAGAGCACTGGTTCAGACATAAGGGCGCGCTTTAACAGGTCAAATGCCGTTTTATATTTTTGAGACCACAGAAAGGGGACGTTGGAAGGAAGTAGCTGGTGTAATGAAGCAGCTATGGAGGCGAACGTTTGGATGAACCAGTGAAAATAGTAGGCAAGGTCAAGGAATCTGCGGGAAGTGAGGGACCGCAGCAATCTTTTCAGGGTCAGGCCGGATTCCATTATTGCTAATGACATGTCCTCAGACCTTGATAGATTCGCTGGCGAAAGAACATTTCTTTGTGTTCATTTGGAGACCGGCGTCAGCTAGGCACATCAGAACGTGATTCAATCGTTTTAGGTGCTCAGAAAACATTCACGAAAAAGTTACTATCTCATCCAGGTTGCATTGGCAAGTTTTCTATTTCAGCCCACGCGTAACTGCGTCTATCAAGCGCTCAAAAGTCGTGAGGAAGTTGCAGAAGCCGAAATGCATCACGTTGAATTCGTTTAGCCCATAGGGGTTGTGAACGCTGGTTTCTCCTTAGCGTATTACTGTATGGGAATTTGCCAGTACCCAGAGCGCAAGTCGAGGCTTCGAAAGAATTTCGCGCCTTGTAGAGAAAGAAGGGCGTCGTCAATGCTTGGCATCAGGTACACGTCTTTGCGTGTGATCTTATTGAGCGCTCGGTAGCCCGCGCAAATACGAGCAGAGCCATCCTTTTTACGGACCAAAACAATGGAAGACGACCGAGGGCTAGATGGCAGACGGATTACTTCCCATTTAAGCCCGTCGGCAACGTTTCCTTCTACAATTTTTCTTTCAGCTAGAGACGTGCGGTAGAGTCGGGGGTGTACGATAGATGTCCTAACTGTTTGAGTTCGATGTGATGTAGTGTAGTAGTGTGGCACAGGGTAGACGAACAAATATCGAAAAATTTGTGTGTCTCTGTAAGAGTGAAAGCAGCTGCTGCGTCTGTGATGTCGTCAAGACACTGCTGATGGCGGTGATAAAGGCGGAGAAAGAAGCATGGTCATCGAGGGTAGGGTCTTTGGATGCGATGGCCTGAAGCGAAATGAGAAATACCAGCTCGTAGTAGGCAACATGGGTCACAGTAGCGCTCTACGGCAGCAGGATCTTCTCCTGTGTAGAGTTTACGGCAGTGACGAGTGCAGATCCGTTGCAAAAACGAACGACACCGGAGGCAAGAACTATGTCTTTGCGAACACAAAGAGGTGACAGGCAGACCAATACATTGCCAAGGTACATTTCATTGGCCGAAATGGTGACAATTTGCTCTTGTAGTGGCAGAAGTTTGATGTCTTTCCAAGCGACCTAACGAAGTGACTTCTGATTTCCTCGTCGAGCATGTAGTCAGTGTCAGTAATGTGAACGATGCGTTGCCGGCAACAAATAGCCGAGGAAGCAGATAAGAAATCCCAACCTAAAATTAGTTGGTGAGAGCAGCGGGATAGGACAGCAAACTGAACACGATGGCGGATGCCTTCGATAAAAACACGTACAGTACAAAACGTGGAAGGGCGAATGATGTTTTGTTGGGAAGCAGCTAACGTGGGACCATCGTAAGGCGTCATCAATTTCTTTAGTATTCACACAAATCAGCACGAGTAACAGAAAATGTCGTTCCAGTGTCAACTAAAGCACCGACACGCACTCCTTCCACTTCCACGTTAACCATGTTACACTGGCCTGATGGAGGAACTTCAGTTCCTAAATTCGAAGGCAGTTTTTTGTACGCACACTGCATGATTTAGATTTCCGAATTACTATCAGAGGAGAATGAGGCGGGCTGAAGTAGGGAAGACGAACGACGGAAGGGCGAAGTCGAGCGACGTCTCGTGTTCTGGCTGTTCCGCGGTGCATTCGATGCCGGTGGAGATGGAGACCAGTGCGTGGGAGACGAATAGCGCTGACCTTGATAAGAGGCCCCAGTGGACCAATCCCGTTCGCGCACGTAGTAACCCTGACACTCATATTGCTGGCCCTTTCACCAGAAACGAGATATGTGGCCATGATAGCCGCAGTAATAGCAGATGAAACGGGACGAGTGCAAGGGTAGGGAGCAGAAGACGTTTACGGCACTACAGATAGAGCGGTCAGGTGAGCCGAAGAATGGTCAGGTGGCATCAAACGGTAGTTGACCTGGGAGCGGCTGCAACCAGCGCGTAGGATGGTTGCGGTAATGTCACGTGTACGTCACTTAGAGGCGCGGCAGCAACTTGAGCGTAGGTTGATATGAGGCAAGAAAAAGGTGGCTGTACGAGAGCAGGGCTGGCCAGGAATGCAAGTTCCTCCCTGATGATGTCGCACAAGAGAACTCCTGAAGACTGTGTTGAACGTGTTGAAGGAGGTGTGAAGCCCACAAACCACAATACTACACGTATAATGTCGCGGATGAGGTCACGCAGATGGCCATGAGACGTAGAGTGGGGGCAGAGTGCAGCACATCAACAGTCCAGCACATCAAGGCGCTGTCATGTCGCGAGGAAGTAAGCGATGGCAGCTGGATTTTGTGCAGCAAGGGCATCAAATGCAGCAGGTCCAATGCCTTTCAAAAGGTGGCGCACTTTGTCCGATTCAAGCATGAATGAATTGACACACCGGCACAGCGCAAGAACATGCTCGATGTAGGAAGTGTACAGTTCACTGGGATGTTCTTGGCGAGTACCGAGGGTCTTCTTTGCGATGGAGGAACGAATGACTGGTGTCCCAAAAGCGTGTTGAAGCTGGTGCTGAAAGGTCGCCCAGTCAGGTAAGACAATGACGTGGTTGAAATACCATGTCTTTGCGACTCCGGTTAGATAATAAGGAACGTACTGCAGTTTGGCAGCCTTGTCTCACCGATTGCCGACACTTCCTCAGTCGTAGTCATCAAGCCAGTTTTCTTCGTCTTCTCTACGAAGACCAGCAAAGAGCGGGGGTTCACGCTGGTGTCCAGATATAAAAACAGGAGTGGCGGCTTGCGGTGGTGCTGGCGCGTGGTATTGACATCAGCGCCGGCAGGCTCGTTCTGCGACATCCTGGCGGCCAGTGGGCGCCGCTATATATATATATATATATATATATATATATATATATATATATATATATATATATGTGTGTGTGTGTGTATATGAGAAAAGGTGTCTAATTAGGAGCTCGTTTTTGCTTGTTTTGACACAGTATTAATGAAATCTAACAGAAAATATAGCCAAGGAAAGTACAGGGGTAGTTATTAGACCGAATTGTAAAGTAATTGTGAAGAAAGAAATGTGAGTGAAAAGATAACTTACTGTGAGCAGCAACGAAACCTGCGACTTCTGAATAACGCGTTCGATGCTCTACCACTTAGCTACCACAGCGGCTATTTTCCTAGCTACTTTGTTATGTACATATGTGAATTTAAACGTGGGAGTGTCAGTCAGCACCATCTGTAGCCATCGTGGCGAGTGTGGCACACTCTTTCATGAGCCTGTGTGGCCTCAAGTAGCACGTGCACATATTACGAGCTGTCAGCTGACCAATGGTTTCTCGTATACAACCTGAGGCACCAAATCTGCCAGTATGACTCTCGTTAATGAATAAGGGAAGGAGGTCCATATTTAAGGGCTCTAGTTCTAGTGGAATTTTGGTCGGTTTGAGCAGGCCAGGGTGAGAAAAAGCGGGAGCAGCGATATCTTGGAGTGACATATAAAGTTTGGAGGGGATACTTCTATAGGCCTCTGTGGCTGATTTGAATACGCAATGCACCAAACGAGTGTGGGGAACCTTAGCGGCCTCAGATATAGGAGACCGCTGTAAATGATGTATCGAAGGCCATTTTGTCTTGATTAGGAATATTGTCGTGGTACAACGCGAATAAAACACAGGTACACCTTGAGGCAACGAAAGCAGCGTGTTCTCTACAGCTGAGCCACAAGATCGTCTTCTTCGGTCTCTAGTGAAGCTAGAGGCCCACTACCTTGTGTCCACTAAATCACCCAACATCGTTTTCGTCCACATGTAGACACGCGTCATTTGCCTCCCTCTCAAAGAGCATCGCCCCGATGCGAAGTCAGTAACGAAAATTTTTTTTCTCAAGAAAAGTCTCACACAGTCACTCGTTGGCGTAAGGCTTCATGCGGACCACGTGAATGAGTTCAGGATGGTGCTGGCGACGCCGTGTTCTATACGAACTGTCGAGAACAACTTCGTAAGTGACATCACTCAGTCTTCGCAGCACTAGGTACGGTCCAAAGTATCTTCTTAAGAGCTTTTCGGAAAGTCTTCGTTTCCGTACGGGCGTCCAAACCTATACTTTGTCGCCAGGTATGTAGACGACTGTTCTGCGCTGAGCATTGTAGCGGCCTGCATCGCACTCTTGCTGCTGGCTGATCCGTAGACGTGCAAGTTGCCTAGCTTCTTCCACGCGTTCGGTAAACGTGTCGGCGTCCGGGACGATGTCATCGCCTTCGTGCGGTAACATTGCATCTAACATGGTTCGTACTTCCCGTCCATGAACGAGGCTGAACGGTGTCATGCGGGTCGTTTCTTGCTTGGCCGTGTTGTATGTAAACGTATGTATGGCAAGATTTGATCCCAATTTTTGTGTTCAATGTCTACGTACATGGAAAGCATGTCTTCGATGGTTTTGTTTAGA
Organism: Rhipicephalus microplus; assembly: GCF_043290135.1. Lineage (NCBI taxonomy): Eukaryota > Metazoa > Arthropoda > Arachnida > Ixodida > Ixodidae > Rhipicephalus > Rhipicephalus microplus. Next base: position 71,188,088 of record NC_134701.1, read on the forward strand.
CGCTCTGTCTGCCCGTTTGTTTGCGGGTGGTAGGCGGTGGTCTTACGATACATTGTTCCACTGAGCATCAAGACATGGTCCAAAAAAAGCGGCTGTAAATGCAGTTCCTCTGTCTGTGATTACAACGGTTGGTGCACCATGCGTCAGTACAATATTCTCGATAAAAAATCTTGCCACCTCCGCTGCTGTACTTCTCTGCCATAGCCTTTGGCTCGGCATAACGGGTCAGATAATCCGTAGCGACGATAACCCATTGGTTGCCTGCAGTATAAGTAGGGAGTGGGCCAAATGCCCATGCCAATCTTGTGGAATGGAGTCATTGGTACCTGTACGGGTTGCAGGAGGCCAGCTGAATTAGTTTGTGGTGCCTTGCGTCGCTGGCAGTCGAGACAGGTACGAACGTGGTTCTTCACGGCTGTGGTTAGTCTTGGCCAGTAATACCTTTGCTGTACCCTGGCCAACGTTCTCGTGTAACCCAAGTGGCCAGAGGTAACCTCGTTGCGGCATGCTTTCAGTACTTCGGAGCGAAGGGCTGATGGGAAGACGAGTAGATAGGCAGATCCCGTCGACGAAAAATTTCTTTTGTAGAGTGCTCCGCCCCGAACCAAAACGATGACAACACTCTTGCGAAAACTCTTGGCGCCTTCTGAGATCTGCCATCCAAGTAGGTAATTAAGCCAAGCAACTCAGCGTCGTGACGTTGTTGCTGCGTAATGGTGGTCGTGTTGAGGACACCGAGAAATGATGTTTCCTCCTCCTCGGGTAGGGTTGCCGACTCAATGAGTGAACGGGACAAGCAGTCGGCGTCTATATATTGCTTCCCCGACTTATGTACGACTGCCGTATCCAATTCCTGCAGCCTGAGACTCCAACGTGCTTATCGGTCGGTAGGATCTTTAAGATTTGTTAACAAACACAGTGAGTGGTGGTCGCTAATTACTTTGAAGGGGCAGCCATATATATACGGACGAAATTTTGTAACCGCCCATACCACGGCGAGGCATTCCTTCCCAGTCGTTGAGTAATTAGCCTCAGCGCATGTTAACGATCTGCTTGCGTAAGCGATCACGCTCTCTGTGCCTTCTTGCTGCTGCACAAGCACTGCTCCCAGACCAACATTGCTGGCATCGGTGTGAAGCATCGTAGGGGCTCCCTCGGTGAAGTGGGAAGGACTGGAGGTGTTTGTAGTATCTGGCGAAGATCGTTAAAAACAGCTTCCTTTTCGTTATTCCACTCAAAGCTGACGTCTTCTCTCGTGAGGCGAGTTAACGGTGATGCTATGCGTGCGAAGTCTGCGATAAATCGTCGATAATATGCACAGAGGCCGAGAAAGCGTCTGACAGCCTTTTTATCAATCGGCATAGGGAACTGTCCCACGGCTGCGATTTTTTCAAGATCGGGACGAACACCTGCATAAGAGACGACATTACCAATAAATCACAGCTCTTCGTAGCAAAAGTGGCACTTCTCGGGCTTCAATGTCAGGCCCGCGGACTGTATGGCTCGTAAGACCACCTCAAGTCTCTCAAGGTGTTCGTGAAACGTTGCGGAGAACACTATGACGTCGTCCAGATATACTAAGCATGTTTTCCGCTTCAACCCAGAAAGCACGGTATCCATAAGTCTTTGAAAGGTAGCAGGCGCTGAGCACAAACCGAGTGGCAAGACCTTAAATTCATATAACCCATCTGGTGTTACAAAAGCGGTCTTCTCGCGGTCTCTCGGGTCCACCTCGATTTGCCAATATCCACTCCGCAAATCCATTGAAGAGAAGTATCGAGCGTGTCGAAGTCTGTCGAGAGTCGTCTATACGCGGTAGTGGACATACGTCTTTCTTGGTCACCTGATTTAGCTTCCGGTAATCAACACAAAAGCGCAGGCTGCCGTCTTTTTTCTTAACGAGGACTACAGGCGACGCCCAGGGGCTCTGTGAAGGCTGAATGACGCATTCTTCAAGCATTTTGTCTAGCTGCTGTTGTATCGCTTCACGTTCTTTTGGAACCACGCGGTAAGGATTCTGGTGAATATGTATCGCCGTTTCGTCGGTAATTATTCGATGCCTGGTTAGAGGCGTGCGGCAAACTCTTGACGTTTTCGAAAAGCAGTCTTGAAATTTGGCCCGTAGCTCAAAGAGTCTGCGTCGGTCGTCTTTTGGCAAAGTAGTGCTAACGTCCAGAACAGGCGCTGAATTAAGATTTAGCGACTCATCGACTACTGCCAAGCAGCCTTCGGCATCTACGACATCGTCGAAGTAAGCGACATCCGTGCCTTTAGGAAGGTGCCGGCGCTCAGCACTAAAATTGGTCAGCAGCAAGTCCGTGCGTCGAGCAGCAATTCTGACGATACCTCGTGCGACGGAACTGCAGTGAGTGAAGAGCAGCGAGCTTATTTGGTCTGCAATTCCTTCGGCGTCAAATCGAGCAGCGGCGGCCACCGAAACAAGCGTGCATGACCTAGGAGGGAGAACCACGTCGTGATCAGTAATACGCAGTTGGTTTGATCGCGCTAATGGAGAATTGGGTAATGCCGAACTGTTGCAAATCATAATTAGGCTCTCTGGTATGTTGATGACGGTGCCATATTCCCGTAAAAATCCATGCCAAGAACTACATCTCTACAGCATGCGGCGATAACGACGAACGACGTTGTGAAAAGAGAACTTCTGATGACAATTCTTGCGATACATCTTCCAGAGGGCATCAGTAACTGACCCCCTGCCGTTCTTCAGTGAGGGCCCGTCGACAGCGTCTTCACTTTTCTGAGGCTCTCAGCGAGGTCCTGACTGATAATAGAGAAGTCGGTACCAGTGTCTACTAAAGCTGTCACTTTCTGGCGGTCAAGAAGAACACTAAAGTTGGCAGTCACAATTTCATCGTTTTCACGGCTTATCGGCTGAACGATGTCATGCTGGGGGGGCTTCTTGTCGTCATCTTTATGGCCTGCAATCTTGCCCCCGGAGGTCTCCGCCCTTAGTTTACCCGTCTCAGGCTAGGTGACCTTCTTGTATTAAGGTCCGAGTAGGTGCGGCGGTGCGACAAAGGCGAACGTGCGGAGGACGGATAGCGGGATCGACGTCTCATACTAGGAGGGTGAGTAGGCATTGCCTCTTCTGCAGTGGTACAGCCATCCTTAAAGTGAGAATGGGCTCCATAAAAAGGGATGTCGTCACGGCATGGTGTGTATTTGTCGTTGGCACCTCGACCGTCAAACCAAGGTCGATGAGGACGGAATGAATCACCTCGATGCCAGCAATGACGAGCAATATGGCCTGCACCTCCGCAGTGAAAGCACAGTGAACGTCTGTCCACTGTGCTCCATGCATCGGTTTTTCGGGTCGGTGGACGTATGAGCATCTCCTCTGGCGTCGCTGCCCATGGGGTGGCTGTGGACGCCTGGTTGTATGGCTGTAGCGTAGGTGGTTGATGCTGTGTCTGCTATTGCGGCGGAGACCAAGGGACCATAGGCACCTGGTAGTACAGCGACGGCATAGCGGGTGGTGGACGTCGAAGAGTGGAAGCATAGCTCATAGGACGCTGCTGAGTATCAGGACCAGCCGTAGACAACGCTTGGTGGATTTCGTCGCGTACGACTTCAGCGATCGACGCGATGGGATTTTCAGCAACCGGAGTCCGTAACCTCTGGAGTTCTTCGCGAACTATCTCCCTAATCAACTCTCCTAAGAAGCTCTGATTCTCAGATGTCATGGCGTTAGCGTTGATTGGTACATTGCTGGATATGCGGTCATATTGCCTGCAGCGTTGATGAAGAGCCCGCTCGATAGCCATAGCTTCCTTAATGAATTCAACCATGGTGCTTCGTGGGTTGCGCAGTAGCCCAGCGAAAAGCTGTTCCTTGACACCGCGCATGAGGGAACTCAACTTTTTATCTTCCGTCATGTGCGGGTTAGCTAGATGAAAGAGACGAGTCATGTCTTCGGCAAAGATTGCAACGGTTTCATTGGGTTTTTAAACCGTATCTATTTTTTAAACCGTATAACCGTATTTAAACCGTATAACTGCTGCGCACGGTCCCTTCTATCAACAATGGCGAAGGTATCGACGAACTGCTGTCGAATGTCAGGCCAAGCTCACAGATTGCCTTCTCTATTCTCATACCAAGTACGAGCACCATCGCCAAGGTAGAAATAGACGCGAGAAAGCTTTTCCTGTTCCGACCACTGATTTACCTTGGCAACACGCTCGTAGTTGTCGAGCCAGTCGTGAACGTCTTCATGGGCACCGTCAATAAAGTGATCGAGAATGAGGGGTTGAAAGATGGTCACCTGAGATGCGTGCGTCGGAAAGCTGCCTTGGGGCACCTGTTGTGGGTTTGCGTTGGACAGTGGTTGAGGTGAACGGTGCCTAGCAGGTTTCGGTGAGTGAGTGAGCTCTGGCGCGAGGCCTCGCAATGGTCGGCTTGAGCGATGCACCGGAGTTTTTACCGGTGATGATGATTCTGGACTCGATGAACGGCTCCCAGCGGGCGTGTGGAGCAACAGACAGGGTTGCGGCCCAGCACCTTCACCAATGTAGCGGTACAACGCGAATAAAACACAGGTACACCTTGAGGCAACAAAAGCAGCGTGTTCTCTACAGCTGAGCCACAAGATCGTCTTCTTCGGTCTCGAGTGAAGCTAGAGGCCCACTACCTCGTATCCACTAAATCCCCCATCATCGCTTTCGTCCCCATGTAGACACGCGTCGATATTATACAGCCTCCGAGACTGCTTGTACGTGCAGTCTTGTCTCTGAGGCCATACTTTATTTTTTTGACACGTCATTTGCATGCATCGATGAGCTTCATGTAGCATGCACCGCTAGAGCAGCAAGCACACGATGCCAATATGTGTCTATTCATACTTTTGAAATAAAGCATGAGTTAATTGGTGGAGTGGAAACATTTATTTTCAAGTGATATCCTTCGTAGGTACATGCCCACTGTGTTAATGTTTGATAAACTACACTCTAAAAAAGAGCGAGTAAAAACGGTGTCTTTTTGTTCTACAACAATAATTGTCATCTATATTGCAATCCATACTTGCGCTATCGCCTCGTGCCTGGTAAATTTCCGTCACGATCGACGTGCTCAATATCAGGGTTACATCGCATTCTCGATAGGGAAGTGGCCAGCGCCGAGTTTTCAAGAAAGAAAGCGCACGCAAGTCTCAAGACAAATATTGTTGTGGGGCAAAAAGACACCCTTTTTACTCAATATTTTTTTTAGAGTGTAAGGCAGAAATAGAGGTTCATTGAACTGTGAGACGCAAAAATACAGCTGCCATGTAAAGATGATAAATACACACAAGAAATAAACATATCAGCAACAATATTGTGGAGACTTGCAGAAGAGTAAAACTGCAATAACCTCACACATCATTTTATACAGTGCACAATGCAACACGGGAGTAATTACCTCAGCACTTGACTCCAGCATGACCCGAAAAAAAATTTTAGCTACGTTTTATTTCTAACCTTCCCACTAACTTCCTCCTACATATTTTACATCCCTCTTTCACTGGTGGTTTGGGACGTTAAACCCCACATATTTATCATTGCTCTTTCACCAAAAACAGTCAAAAGCAGCTGCCGCAGCGAAACAAAGCAAGTTGAGGTGTCATGCAAGCAACTAACGAGGCAGAAGTTTTTACTAAAAGATTACGTCCTAGCTTTAGCTAACAGACATTTTCCTAGATACAACACTTCTCTTTTATTTCGCTCGTTATCATCATTATCATTATCATCATCATCATCAGCCTGACTACTTGCACGGCAGGACAAAGGCCTCTCCCATGTTCCGCCAGTTAACCCGGTCCTGTGTTTGCTGCTGCCAATTTATACCCGCAAACTTCTTGATCTCATCTGCCCACCTAACCTTCTGTCTCCCCCTAACCCGCTTCCCTTCTCTGGGAATCCAGTTAGTTACCCTTAATGACCAGCGGTTATCCTCTCTACGCTCTACATGCCCGGCCCATGTTCATTTCCTCTTCTTTATTTCAACTATGATATCCTCGACCCCCGTTTGTCCCCTAATCCACTCTGCTCTCTTCTTGACTTATAAGGTTACACCTACCATTTTCTTTCCATTGCTCGATGCGTCGTCCTCAATTTAAGCTCAACCCTCTTTCTAGGTCTCCAGGTTTCTGCTTCATAGCTAAGTACCGGCCAGATACAGCTGTTATATACTTTCCTCTTGAGTGATAGTGGCAATCTACCTGTCATAATTTGAGAGTGCTTGCCGAATGTGCTCCACCCCATTCTTATTCTTCTAGTTACTTCAATCTCGTGGTACGGCTCTGCGGTTATTACCTGCCCTAAGTAGACATAGTCTTTTACAACTTCACGTGTACTATTACCTATCTCGAAGCGCTGCTCCTTTCCGAGGTTGTTGTACATTACTTTCGTTTTCTGCAGATTAATTTTAGGACCCACCTTTCTGCTCTCCTTGTCTAACTCCGTAATCATGTGTTCTAATTCGTCCCCTGAGTTACTCAGCAATGCAATGTCATCGGCGAAGCGCAGGTTACTAAGGTATTCTCCATTAACTCTTATCCCTAACTGTTCCCATTCTGGGCTTCTAAGAACCTCCTGTAAGCACGCGGTAAATAGCATCGGGGAGATTGTGTCCCCCTGCCTTACACCCTTCTTGATTGATATTCTGCTGCTTTCTTTATGAAGCACTATGGTAGCAGTTGATCCCCTGTAGATTTGTTCCAGAATGTTTATATATACTTCATCTACGCCCTGATTCCGCAGTGTCTGCTTGAAGGCTGATATTTCTCCTGAATCAAATGCCTTCTCGTAATCAATGAAGGCTATGTATAGTGGTTGGTTATACTCTGAGCATTTGTCTATTACCTGATTGATAGTATGAATGTGATCAATTGTTGAGTAGCCTGTTCGAAATCCTGCTTGTTCCTTTGGTTGATTGATTCTAATGTTTTCTTTACTCTGTTAGCAATTACCTTTTAAATAGCATGTATACTACAGAGAGCAAGCTGATCAGCCTGTAATTCTTCAAGTCCTTGTCACCTCCTTTCTTATGTATTAAGATGATGTTAGCGTTCTTCCAAGACTCTGGTACTCCTCTCGTCCTTAGACACCTCGTAAACAGGGTGGCTAGTTTTTCTAACACAATCTGTCCTCCATCTTTTAGCAGATCTGATGTTACCTGATCCTCATCAGCAGCTTTGCCTCTTTGCATGTTCTCAAAAGCTTTTCTGACCTTATCTAGTGAGGGAAGTCTAGCTGTACTATTCAAGGAGCTAAAGGGTGCTAAATGGGATATAATAGGGCTCAGGGAGGTTAGGAGGACAGATGAGGCCTATACGGTGCTACAGAATGGGCACGTTCTTTGCTATCGGGGCTTGGCAGACAGAAGATAACCGGGAGTGGGGTTTCTAATTCACAGCAACATAGCTGGCAACATAGAGGAATACTGTAGCATTAATGAAAGGGTGGTAGGTATCGTAATTAAACTGAATAAAAGATACAAGATGAAGGTAGTACACGCTTACGCGCCTACATCCAGCCTTGATGACGCTTCAGTTGAAAGCTTCTATGAAGACGTGGAATCGGCAATGAGCAAGGTAAAAACACAGTATACTATAGTGATGGGCGACTTTAATGCAAAGGTAGGGAAGAAGCAGGCTGGACACCAGGCAGTAGGAGATTATGGCATCGGTACTAGAAACGCCTGAGGAGAGCTACTAGTAGAATTCGCAGAACGCAATAATTTACGGATTTTGAATACCTTCTACCGAAAACGAGAAAACCGCAAGTGGACATGGAGGAGCCCTAATGGCGCAAATAAGAACGAAATAGACTTTATAATGAGTGCACACCCAGGAATCATGCAGGATGTGGAAGTGGTTTGCAAGGTACGATGCAGTAACCATAGAAATGTACGGTCTCGAATTCGCCTAGACTTGAAGAAGGAACGACAGAAACTGATACGCAAGAAGTCAATAAATGAGCTAGCACTGAGAGGAAAAGTACAGGAATTCAGAGTGTCACTACACAACAGGTACTCGGCTCTTAGTGAGGAAACCAACCTTAGCGTAGAAACAATGAATGATAATCTGACGAGTATCATTACGGAGTGTGCAGTAGAAGTTGGGGGCAGGGTAGTTAGACAGGTCACTGGCAAGCTTTCCCAGGAAACGAAGAACCTAATTTAGAAGCGTCAAATCATAAAAGTTTCGAGTACAACAGACAGAATAGAACTGGCAGAGCTTTCCAAGTTGATTAATAGACGTAAGGCATGCGATGTAAGAAGGTATAACATGGAGAGAATTGAACACGCTCTGAAAAACGGAGGAAGTGTCAAAGCATTGAAGAGGAAACTTGGGATAGGCAAAAGTCGGATGTATGCACTAAGGGACAAAGAATGCAAAATAACTACCAATATGGATAGGATAGTTAAAATAGCGGAGGAGTTTTACAGAGATCTGTACAGTAGCCGAGACAACCACGACCTTAATACTATAAGAACTAGCAATGAACCAGATGACACCCCACCAGTAATGATACAAGAAGCCGCTCGTTATAGCTTTGGGCAATTTGCGAAGGATACAGATAACTATACTGAGCATATCTTCACTTTTAAGAAAATTTTACTTATGCAGAATACAAGTAGCGGCACAAATAAGACGTAACATCGCGAGTGGTGACGGAATTTCTCGAACCAAAAAACCATTTTCCCGCTAACGTGTGGCGGAGCATTCAAAACAGTTTTCTTTATTTTGAGGCCATCCACGAAAACAGTAGGTGGGGGGAAGAGCAAAAAGATCTCTGCACCGAGCAACACAATGCCGAGAATGTTAGGTTAAGGCTGCAATGACGAATACAATACGTACTTAACAAAGTATTTATGGCGTTTGTAGCCTGAGAGTCAGACGAAGCAAGCGAAGACCACGACGCACGCCGAGCACGTTATCGCACATCTTTTATGGCGTCTCCTTGCTGCCGGCCGTACTTCTCCTTTGCCCTAAATGCCCATGAACATGGAGCGTGACAATGTTGCCGTGGCGTCGACACCATGTGCACTTCTCTCACACCCGATTCATTAATAATGCCAGTGCCTTCATTCAATGTCCTAGTCTGACCCCGTCGTACCACACAACAACAGACGATAAAAACAGATTGAGTCCGTTATCACAGTTGCAAGAACACGTAGACGTTTAATGAACTAGAAAATGTACTGTAGTAAATAATTAGTACGCCTGTTTCCTTGAAGCAGTGAATAATAAATTGCCATCTTACGTCTGGGATGAAGCTGCGTAACTCCAGCGCTTCTGACCTCAGTGAGGATTATTGTAATTTTTATGTTACTCGATAGCGATATATCGGCACACAGACGATACAGGTGGGGTCAAAAGAACCGCGGCCGCACATGGTCGTAGCTACGTTAAACGCCCTGGTGGCCCGCAGTCGGAGCATCATGTAGATGCTGAAGAATGGTAACACGCAGTTGTCCTGGAATAACTAGTGAACATTCTGGACCATCAGGCCTCATGCTGCGGTGATAAAGGACGCCATTGCGTAAGACACACTGGTACAAAGAAGGGTAGGACTATCCCGAGAAAACTTGCTTAATGACCGTCTTGAGAGTTGAATCCAGATGTTCTTCTGCCTTGATGTCATGCAAATCAGCTATTGCGAGCATACAGTAATCATTTTCATGGCCAGCGAGAGTAGCAGGTTTGCCTCTCGCACTGGGTGGTGCGAGAGGCAATGAGCATCATTGTGGAACTAGGCAAATTAATAATCGATGTTTCAACAGAGCAGTACACTTGTTTTTTACGCCTTCAATTCAATATACGCTACAGGGAACATTTGAGTTCCTTAAAAGGTAGTCCTTTTTCCGTGTTAGCTTCACATTGCCATTCCTGCAAGTGTCAACCGTTGTTTGAAAAAACAAGTGTACTGTTCCGGCATCCGCTTCAAACCACGCGTGAAATTTCCGAAGCATACCACATTTCTAGAATAAAGAAGAAATGTATCAGCCATCCATCATTATCACTACTTGACTGTGAGTTTAACTATATATATAATTCGTAGACAAGTGCTTCGAATGAATGCCACGCTTGCTGCTCACACTATCATCCTATTTTCCTGTCGACATGCGCAAACTTGTTTACTTATAGGTCCTTCGAACGTGAGAATACACCAGTTGTTAGTTGAGTGCTCGTGCTGTGTGCGTCTTCTTTGCTTTGTGTCTGTGTTTTACCCCCGCGCTCCCAGTTCGCCGAACCATCATGAATTACCAACTAGCTCATCTTTTCATCTTGCTGCAATGCATTTCTATTACGCAGGGCTCTTTTAACTGCTTTAATTCCTCTCTTCAAGACTCCGCTATTTTTGTATCATGAATGGCTGTCTCAACATGAAGCGCAAGAGTAGCATCGTGGCATCTTCATCAAGTAACTTGTCGCACCGATTTACAGGTGCTTTTGGATGGATGAACCCATCTTTTGGTCATACAAAAAGGATATGCTGAGTTCTTTGCTCTGAATGGTATAGACAAGTCCGGTGTTATAAGGACTGGCTACGGGTCATTTGTGACCAGAACGATCATCGAAGAAACTCCGGTACCTATGTAGAGTGGTGTAAGACAGCGAGGAGTGCGACTGAAATCTTGTGGAACTGCATCAGGCCACAAATGCCCGTCAAAAAAAAGCAAGCTTCACGTGGGGGCGTTTCATGAACCTGAGTGGTGTCAACCTGCCGGAAAAAATTCAGCACGTTCTGCAGAAAGGCCCGAAGTTCGCTGTGGAACCAAATCTGCGACCAGAAGAAAAAATTACTACAGCAAGGGCTGTCTACAAGCTAGCCAACGATTAAGAACGACATAGGTGTGTAACGGACAGTGTTCATGTTGCTTCAGGGAATGCTACTGGGTTAGTACAACATTGCATGTGGAACCTGTCGTGAAGTTTTGCCTGCAAAAGCAGCTAAGGGTACTTGTTTCTGACAAGGAAGAGTTCTTTGTCGTTATTAGTGAGCAGGAATTCCTCAACAAGGCTGAGAAAGCATTGGAACAAAATTCCAAACATGTTTCTGCAACAGGCAATGCCGTGAAAGCCAGAGCGATCTGACTGGCTAATACAGTGAACCTGGAAAAACACGGCTTTTCTGTAGCAAAGGCCAAATCCGCAGAGTTGGAAATTTTCTTTTTCATAAAGACGCACTAACCAGAAATGCTGTTATGCGCGATTATCTTGGAGAGGGACTCGTGGCAGTTAGCTGGCTGTGTCGAAATATCTGCAGAAGCATTTATCTGTGTTGCACGTGAACGACCCTTTCTACATTAAAAACTCGGATGTTTTGGTTGAATACTAGAATACCACTGAAATTTCAGAGGTAACAGCGTTTAGTGTTCATTTAGTTGACCTATAATATTCCTTGCCGCATGATCGGTTGCTAAACAGCGTTGAGCAGTGAATTGAGGAAGACAATGACGAACTATCAATAAGGAATCGTACAGGAGTATCATCTGAGTTCTTTTTAGAAATTTTGACTTTTTACCTAATGTCGACCTTCATCATATGGCTTGGAAACCTGTACATGCAGAAATTTGGTGTGTGTGTAGGTTCCAGTGTGGCTCCTGCATTAAGCAACATTTTCCTAGAAAAGGTGGACACCACCTTGAGCAATATACTACCGTCAGGCACCAAAATGTTCAGATACGTTGATGATCATCTGATTTTTGTAAAGAAATGTTCTGCAGTGAACTATGACACCATTTTGGCATGCTTCGAGCCAGACAACTTGGGCCTCCGGTTCACCTCGGAGGTTCCGAGTAATCATAGGTTGCAATATCTAGACCTTTCTCTATTCTTTGGAGGCAATCATCTTTGCTGGCAATATAACCCTCGATCCGCGAAACCTGTTTTAAATTACTCGTCTCGCCATTCCAAGCTTATAAAACAAGGAATAGTTCTGTCATGCCTTCGTTCAGCGCTCAAAAAAAGCTGTATACTCATGGTGCACTATGGTTTCTTAGTGCAGCTAGGATGGTTATTCGGGGCTGGGTATCCACCGTATCTGATCACATCGGTGTGTGAGAGACTTCGACGGATGGTGAGATACGGTGATAAATGTGCGTGGTTTTCAGCAGAATGCAGTAATGAAAACCAACGCGTGGCCGTCATCCCTTACATTCATAATACCACAGCTGGTCAACATATTTTTAGTTTTTTATTGTAAGCGATCTCTTTCTGCGCACGATATGCCAACTAAGGTTAGACATCGCCCTACCAGAAATTCTTGTGTCTTCTGAAAACAGCACGTTGGGGGCGTTGCATCCATGGCTATCTGAAAGAAGTAGTAGGCAGTGTGCGGTTTCTATCGGTTCGTTTTTCTTTCGAGTGCGTTCTCTGTGTTAAACAAAAAGAACTGTATAGATCTATGTGTGAATTCTACCAGTGCCTTTGTACAGTGTCATGTACAGTGGAAGGCGTGAACAAAATGTGCTGAAGAGGGTCAGCAATATGCAGGTTCATAAGGGGGTTATAACTTTTTTCTTTAAATTACTCACACGAACAATATCAGTGAAGACCTTTAACAAAGAGCGGGGCTTTTATACACTATGGGAATCACACCGCTTTGTATGACCCCCGAAACCATAGACCATGTTTTTTTTGCACTGTGAGGAAAGAGTATATTTTGGGACATTTTGCAGCTGACATTAAATAAAGAGTTCCATTAGGTCTACATAAAGTAACATATTGGACTGTAGATAATGTAAAAGGAATTCCGTTGGATTTGGTAATGTTGACTGCCCTCTACTGTATATGGCGTGCTCGCATGAAAGTATAATACTGAGAAACAGACGCTAAGCGAGCGAGAATTTTTTTCAGACAAAGCAATACTAGCTTTATTGAAAATGTGAAGATTCAGGGATCGGTGCCTGAATGGCTCCCGGTGATTGAACCCCTGAAATCATTGAGAGAATTTGTGAATTAATAATATAAGTTGTTATAGGACCGATAGCATGTTCGCTTCATCATAATATGTTTCATCTGAGTGTCATGTTTCTGTTTTATTTGTACCAAATTGGGCAATAAACTAAACACAATTATAGTGGCGAGTATCCCCGCCTGTCACGCGGGAAGAAGCGCGTTTTTTTTTTCCCCTTCAGGCACCTAGATTACTATTGAAGCGAAGTGCAGGTGTCTCTCGTTGGGGGACCTTTTGACCTAATTATTGCGCGCTTTCTTGTGCACTGGCTGATATCATACAGCGTCAACTCATACCGCATCTCCTCGTTAGTACAGTGGCGAGTATCCCCACCTGTCAAGCGGAAGACTGATTGATTGATTAATTGGTATGTGGGGTTTAACGTCCCAAAACCACCATATGATTATGAGAAACGCCGTAGTGGAGGGCTCCGGGCGGGAGACTGGTGTTAGGAAGGAGGTGTCGGGACATGCCGCCACGTCCGTGACTGTGGCGACCTTGGGTAGCATGGTCCCGGCTGGGGCCATCCGAGTGCCGGGGGAAGACGAGTTGAGAAGCCGGCGTAGATTAGAAGAAAAACGTTTATGTACAACATTTACATGTTGAGTGTAGCGTAGAACAGCATGGAAAAGGTGAAGCACACTCGAGCGTCTCTGCGCTCGCGTTTTTATACAGTGCTAGTTAGTTAGTTAGTTACGTTGGGTTTCATGGCGCAAAAGCAACAATGGCTATGATGCGCCCTTTATACAGTGCCTTCACAGGATTCACTCAGAGGGAAGACAAGTCAGTTAAGGTCCCTCCAAAAGAATTGTCTTCCTCCACTCCGACCCTCTGCAGACTCGTGCGCCAAACCAGTTTCTAGAAAAATGCAAGGACACGCACACACGGTGGCACAGGGAAGAGCAGTACGGCACACTAGCTCAGCTAGCTCCTTGCAAGCCCCGAACACAATCTACCAAGGCGCGGTCGCTGGCCCAGTAATGTAGAAAGCGTGCTCTTGGCACAAGTCCAGATGCGAAACCCATTGTTCGGTGCACCACCCAAAGGAGGAGGCGGAAGTACAGGCTGCAAAGGTCCCTCCGCGTAGTCAAATGGAAAGGGTTTTTTAGGTCCGCGGGCCCACCAGACTCACCGCATCACCATTGCAAATTTAAGCCGCCCGGGAATTTTGCTCCCAGCATAACTGCACTTCCACCACCAAACGATGCATCACGAGGACGAGCTGCCACACGTGGCTCAGCTGAATTGATGCGGTCGGACATCTCGCTTCTTCCTGAGTCTCGTTGCGAAGCCCTCCGGACCGCCATCGTCTCCGCAGGCACTCCCCACGATCAGGCCTCTTGCATGGACTCAAGCTTCCTGTGGATACGACAAACTTGACAAGACAACCACTGTCAAACCACAACTAACGCTGCAAGTGCCTTCAGCACACCCCTCGCAATGTCAAACCAGACGCTCTACCAAACTAGACAAAAAAACTTGGTGATTCGTTTCGGCACTTAACTTCAACGGGGAGAAGCGCGTTTCTCATGGCAACAAGCCAAAACAGACCTCCATTTAGGTTGTTGCTATAACGACAACGTCGAGAGGATACAAGAATTACAATTGCGCTATAGGTACTCGGGGAAAAGAAGTGAACGATCAACGAAGTCAACGGAAACTCTCAGGTTTACTAATTCTCCTGAACACTCGCCGAGTGGTAACACACTGCGCATGATACACACAAAAATATCTGAAAAGTGTAATCACTTGAAAAATATGCGTAGCAGTACTTTAATTTTTCCTGAGAATGCTGCGACAGCTCAGAAGGCACGGCTAAGATCATCACCATTAGTGTGCGGTTTACTCTTCTTATAGCAAACTTCAAAATTGTGTTGCTGAAGTGCCATGCTCCAGCGGAGGAGACGGCCATTCTTTGAGGACATTTCATTGAGCCAAGATAAAGGGAAATGATCGGTTTCTACGATTAAACGCGACCCGGCGACGTAGCATGCCAATTTCTGTTTGCGCATACAAGACAAGCACATTCCTTCTCGGAAGTGCTATACGCTTCCTCACTGCTACTGAGTTTACGACTCAAGTACAAGACTAGCCGTTCGTTCCCTTCAATATCTTCCTGGCACAGCACTGCCCCCAGGCCACGGTCACTGGCGGCTCTGACTTGTTCTTTGGGCCACAGCCGGCGTCCGCTGGCGCGCCAAAAAGGACCACTTCTAAATTGTCCACGCTTTCGTGGTGCGGTTCGGGGGCCGATGCTTCGGCCCTTGGAATTAGCCCGGCAATTGCCTCCCTAATTAACGGGACCACTGTGACAATTATTCTGGCGTCCACGACGAGGACCTTTTGGTGCACAGTGTGTCCCAAGTAGTGAGAAAGAGCCTTGAGTTGTTGACAGTGCTATCGGAACGATTTTGTGTGTTGTTCAGTGTTCTCGTTAACGAGTGCAGGGAAGTGTTCCGATAGATTGATTTAGGCAGATACTTTTTACACGCGGCAAGACTTCATTTGCGAGACACAATGGATCTCGAAAAGTTAGTAGCTCTTGGTGAGGCGATGGGTCTTTCTGGCGCCGAACTACGGAAGTGGGTAAGCAAGAAGGAGAAAGAGGCGGTGGAGAGCGCAAAGCTGGCCGCTGAGAGGGCGAGAGAAGAAAGAGAGGCAAAGGAGCGACAGCTGAAAGAAGAAAGAGAGGAAAGGGAACGGTAGCGGCAGCACGAGATGGAACTCGAGCGGCTCCGTTTGCAACAGCGAAGCGGAACTTCCGTCCAAGCTAGAGTTGACAGCAGCGAACGGGAAGATCATGGCTTCCGCTTGAACCCAAGCAAGCTGCTCGGTCCTCGCGCCCCGTCGATTTTTCCGATGACGAGGTCGTACAGGGGGGTCGTCATGCAAAGAGCGGTAACCTTCCCGCTGAAGTACGGGGTTTCAACCTCAATTTCTGCCTCGCGAAACATTCGAACCGTACTGTCAATTAGGAAAACTGGTTTCGTTTTGCGTGTTAACTCACTTTCCCGTACCAAATTTCTCCGCACGATAACCGTGGAGCTACCGGTGTCTCTTAACACCGTAATCTTCTTGCCCGCAATTTTTTCAGGCAGCGTTGGCATTCCCTTCGTAACACTGGTTGGCTGTTTTGACATTACAGCACCTACAATAGGAATTTTCTCCCCATTTTTCAACTCTACGAATCCGTCGGTGACGGCATTATCATCGGATTTCGGTGCTGCGACCACACAGGATACCTGGTGAGTTTGACTCGCTCCGTTCCGACAAGCGTCTGCTTTGTGCCCAGTCTGACCACACTTGAAACATTTTACTACCGTAGGGCTCGTAAAGTTAGTACCACAGTTGTTCGCGCGATGACCCACTCGGTTACACAGAAAACATCGCGGAACACTCTCCGGTGCGCGCTTCTTTTGTTCGTTTGCCGATTTCTTCGAATCTTCGGGACACTCCTTCTTGACTCCGAGCAAATTTGTGCCACCTTGCGCTTCCAAGAATTGATCAGCCAATTCAAGCATGCCTTCAAGTGACTCAGCCTTCCTCTCTTTAAATTACAGGGACAGGCTTGGGTGGCAGCTAGTAAAAAATTGTTCTCTAATTAGGAGCTCTCTAAGCTCATCGTACTCCTGCGCTGTCCCTGAAAGTTCAATCCATCTGCGAAATAATGGCAAAGTCGGGCGGCATACTGCGTAGCTGTCTCGCCATAAGCTGGCTTTCCTGTCCGAAATCTGTCCCGGAATCCTTCCACAGTAAATTTAAATCGCTTCAGTAAAGCAGCTTTCACCTTTGCATAGTTGGCTGCATCGGTCGGCGTCAGCCTACCGTACACGCTGAGCGCTTCTCCACTCAAGCAAGTACTCAAAGTAGTTACCCATTGTTGTTCCGGCCAATTCTAGCTCCTTGCAATCGTCTCAAATCTGTGAAGGTACGCGTCAAGGTCGTCCTTCCTTTCATCAAACGCTACGAGCAGCTCGCTTGTGTTCAAGCGGAAGCCATGATCTTCCCGTTCGCTGCTTTCAACTCTAGCTTGGACGGGAGTTTCACTTCGCTGTTGCAAACGGAGCCGCTCGAGTTCCATCTCGTGCTGCCGCTGCCGTTCCCTTTCAGCCATCTCCGCTTCTCTTTCTTCTTTCAGCTGTCGCTCCCTCGCCTCTCTTTCTTTTCTCGCCCTTTCGGCTGCCAACTTCTCTCTCTCCAACTCCAACTTCAATTGCTGCTCTCTTTATTCTCTCGCTCTCTCAGCTGCCAACCTCTCTCTCTCCAACTCAGCTATTTTTTCTTCCTTGGCAGCTGCCAACCTCTCTCTCTCCAACTCAGCTTCTTTTTCAACTTTGGCTCTTTCGACCGCCAACCTTTCTTTTTCCAGCTCAGCTGCCTTTTCTTCTTTGGCCCTCTCTTTTTCTTCTTTTTCCTTCTGGGTGACCCACTTCCGTAGTTCGACGCCAGAAAGACCCATCTTTTCACCAAGAGCGACTAACTTTTCGAGATCCATTGTGTCTTGAAAATAAAACCTTGCCGCGTGCAAAAAATATCTGCCTAAATCAGTATATCGGAACACTCTCCTGCACTCGTTAACGAGAACACTGAGCAACACACAAAATCGTTCCGATAGCACTATCAACAACTCGAGGCTCTTTCTCACTACTTTGGACATACTGTGCACCAAAAGGTCCTCGTCGCGGACGTCAGATTAATTGCCACAGGCCCCGTTAGTTAGGGAGGCGATCGCCGGGCTTATTCCAAGGGCCGAAGTATTGGCCCCCGGAACCGCACCAAGAAAGCATGGACAATTTAGAAGTGGTCCTTTTTGGCGCGCCAGCGGACGCCGGCTGTGGCCCAAAGAACAAGTCATAGCCGAGAGTTCATAAACAAAGTAGAATTATATTCTCAATATAGGCAAATCAAAACAAAACACAGGTATGCACACTCCACAATAGTTGAGTACAATATGTCACCAATCAAACGACGTACTACACAGTACAATCAGCCACACTCGAAACAATGGACACAGACAACTATACGCACTACAATGCAGTCGCATGCATTGAACAACCAAGACACTTAAAGACTAAACAGTTAGGAAACTTATTAAGTCCAAAGTCCTTGGAACAAATGTCTGAATGATACTCTTCCGAGAATCACTCACTCAAAGTCCAGCGTTGTTGTCGATCCGCTGCCCCCGAAGTTTCTCTTCCAGGAAACCTCTGTCGTTCCGCTGCCCCGAAGTTTCTCTTCCAGGAAACCTCTGTCGTTCTGCTGCCCCGAAGTTTCTCTTCCAGGAAACCTCTGTCGTTCCGCTTACCCGAAAATTCTCTTCCAGGAAACCTCGCCGAAGTTTCCCTTCCAGGAAACCTCGCGTTTTCAATTGGCCACTCTCCAAGCTTCAAACTTCTTCGCCGGAAACACGTCGGCTTCACACACGCAGCTGTTGCCACGCGTCTTCGCTCGATAGCGGTAGACACACGCTCTTGCCTGTAGCTCGAGCCCATCACGTACGCCTCGGCACGTACGCGACGATGTTAGATTCTTCCCCACATCCTTCCCATGCCTCGCGGAGCAGGCGTAATGGATCTCGCTAGCCGCGCCCGTAAACCAGCTCCGCGGGGCTGAAGCTAGTGCTCTCGTGAGGGACGAACCTAATCGCAAACAATGCCGCAGGCACACATGCCTCCTAATCACACTCGTTCTTAAAGCAAAGAGCTCAAAATACGCTTTATTGCAGAATGCATTCGTTCGACTGGATTCGATTGAGGGTGGTTCACCGAACTATGCACAATCTTTATCCCGCAACGGTCAAGGAACGTATTTGTTAAGTTGCTTGTGAAAACGCTTCCATTGTCACATTGAATCTTGGATGGAAATCCTACACGGGAGCAAATGGACAAATCATCCACGACAGCAACTGAAGTTAGCTCCCTTAAAGGAATGGCCTCGGGAAATTTAGTGGCCGCGCACAAGGCTGCTAAACATAGCGACAGCCAGACGGTGGTTCCGGTAATGGGCCTACAATGTAAATCACAAGCCGACCAAATGGCTCTGAAATGACTGGCGCCAACGTCATTGAGTATTTCTCTTTGTCAGTGGATTTACCGACCCGTTGACACGTGTCGCAAGAGCGAAATAACTCCTCGATGTCCTTCCAACAGCCGGGCCAGTAATATTCCTGAACTAACCTGACTTTGGTTTTTTCCTCTAAATGGCCGGCCCATGCATTGCCGTGCGCCAGATCCAGGTGTTGTCGGCGGTATTTGTGCGGTACTAGAAGTTGGTCGTACACGCGCCCTTTCGCATCTGCATATCTTCGATGCAAGATATCAGAATTCGTATAGAAAGAAATGTTTTTTTTTGCTACCGCCTCTTTCACATGTTCCAGCAGGGATTTCAGAGATGGATCTACCCTTTGTTCAGCGACAAAGTGCGGTTTATCCACTTGAGTAAGGTGCTGCCAAGGGTTTGACATGGGTGCTACAACTGACCCTTCCACTCGTTCCGTACACTCAGCGTGTTGGCTCACGGTCCTCCCGTTTTCCTCATGCACGTCCCGATCCGCCTGAGTTGGGACGAGCGATTCGCTAGTATCCTCCGTTGCTTCTACCTGGGTGCTTACTGACATTGGCGGCTGAGCTGGATGCGTCATCCCTAGTTTCCCAGAAATTTCACGTGCTTTAGAACGCGTGAGGGCGATGAACGCAACTTCGTTGGAAAACGACTCGCCTCACTCTCTGAAAAGTTCGGCAGATTTGTTGAGAAACAAATAGGGAAAATTCTTCAACAACTTTTCCGATACCGCTGCCTCGGTGTCTAGTCAGCCGAAAGGGCCCTCTAGAATTACTCGATCTATTGCCAGGCATGCCCTTTGCTCCTAAGCCACCTGTCGGATCCAAGCACACTCTCTGGTAAATTCCGAAGGAGAAACGCAACTTGGGTGTGCGACACCAATTGTGACATCTGAGTCACGCAGTACCCTCTTCTTCCTGCCGTTGGCAAGCATTTCCTGCGTGTACGGTTGCAAAAGTCACACGCTCTCGTCCGACTCACGTATGCTTGCAAATGCCATTTTCTTTTTACAACTTCTAGCAAAGTGGCTTGGTTCGTTGCAGTTGTAGCATACTGCAGGTCCTTGCGCATCAAATGTGCGGTTCACGTCAGCAGACGCCTTTGAAGTGCCGCCTGTTTTCGACTCAATCTCACGCTTTTCATTCGGCGCCTCCTGCGCCTACGATTCTTCCTTTCGGAAGTTGTTGCGTTAAAAAAACCTCTTTCCTTGAAACTGTTTAGACGCGAATCTCTTTGGTTTTTTTTTTTCAGGCTGCGCTGCCTTTCCGCGCGAATTTCTACGCAGTACATAGCCATCGGCAAGCTCAGCTGCTTTGCTCCAATTCATTTCTGTGAGCCTATCTTGGAGCCACAGCTTTGTTTCTTCTGGAATGACACTGTACTACTGCTCTAGGGCAATGCACTTTATTACTTGATCGTGGACTCCATAAACTTCCGCACTCTTCAGCCATTCTACAAGGTTAGCGTTAATCTGATAGCCGAAGTCCTGGTGTGACTTGGCCTTACATGCATGCCTGAAACGCTGTCGGAATGCCTCCGTGCACTTGCTATATTTGCGCAACAACGCCCCTTTAACATTGTCATACACTTCCGCGTCCTCTCTACTAAGTCGGGCTATCACGTCAGTGGCCTCGCAGGGAAGCAGTGGTAACAATTTTTGCGGCCAATCTTCGAAAGGGATTCTATTTTTCTCGCACTGTCGCTCAAAATGGACAAGATAAAGCGCGATGGCTCCGCCAACCTTGAACGGCTGCACAAGGTCTGTTATCTTGTTTGGGTTTCCCGATTCCCTCACTGCAGGAGCATGGTTCCCGGCTGAACCCCAACTTCCAGTTTTCTCAGTTTCAGCTCATGTTCCCTTCTGTCTTTCCTCCTGAGCTTCTTGCTCTTTATGGTTTCCAGCTCGAATATCCTCCTGAGCTTTCTCCTCTCTTTCCGTTCTATCTCGAATTTCCTGAAGAGCTGCCTGGGTTTCCTCGAGAGTAACTTTCTCTTTCTCTATAAACGCGGTCATCTGCTGTTTCCGCTTAGCAGAGCCAACCGCAACCCCTACCTCTTTGCAAATTTGGAGAAGGTCTAGCACTTTGAACTTGTTCATATTATTACTTCACTCCGCCTCGTGTACGCTCTATTGAAACAATGCGTTTGAATCATTCAATTATTGGCCGACCCACAAAGTTATAATGCCGAAACCTACTAACAAAGAGCGCTAGCAAGGTCTGGCCCTACGAGCTTTTCACTACGCCTCGGTAACCTTCTATTGAAACAATCTGGTTGACTCATATATTCCTTGGCCGACCCACAAAGTTACCACACCAAAACATAACAACGAAGAGTGCTTGCTAGGTCTGGCACTACGAGCTTTTCACTACGCCTCGTGTACGCTCTATTGAAACAATGCAGTTGAATTATTCATTAATTGGCCGACCCACAAAGTTACCTCACCAAAACATAACAACAAAGAGCGCTAGCTAGGTCTGGCACTACGAGAGGTAAACTTCAAGCACTCACCACCCCAGGGTAGCTGATGCTGGCCGATCCCACCACTGCGACCACTGTTAGGAAGGAGGTGTTGGGACATGCCGCCACGTCCGTGACTGTGGCGAACTTGGGTAGCGTGGTCCCGGCTGGAGCCATCCGAGTCCCGGGAGAAGACGAGTCGAGGAGCCGGCGTAGATGAGAAGAAAAACATTTATGTACAATATTTACATGTTGAGAGTAGCTTATACCAGCATGGAACAAGTGAAGCACACTAAGCGTCTCTGCGCTCGCGTTTATACACTGCCTTCCCAGTAGTCACTCTCAGGGAAGACAAGTCAGTTCAGGTCCCTCCAATAGGATTGTCCTCCACCACTCCGACCCTCTGCAGACTTGTGCGCTAAACCTGTTTCTAGAAAAGTGCAAGGACACGCACACCCGGTGGCACAGGGAAGAGCAATACGGCACCACTGGCTCAGCTAGCTCCTTGCAAGCCCCGAACACATTGCACCAAGACGCGGTCGCTGGCTCAAGAATGTGGAAAGCGTGCTCTTGGCACAAGTCCACATGCGAGGCCCATTGTTTAGTGCACCACCCGAAGGAGGAGGTGGAAGCACAGGCTGCAAAGTTCCCTCCGAGAAGTCAGGTGGAAAGGGTTTTTAGATCCGTGGGCCGAGCAGACTCACCGCACTACCATTGAAATTTTAAGCCGCCCGGGAATGTCACTCCCGGGATAACACCGGGGTTCGATTCCCCGACAGGAAGTTTTTTTCTTCTTTTTTCCCCACAGGCACCTATATTACTACTGAAGCGAAGTGCAGGTGGCTCTCAATGTGTAATCTTTTGAACCAACTAATTATTTCGCGCTTTCTTGTTCCCTGGCTGATATCATACTTCGTATACTCATAGTGCATCTCCTCATTAGTATAATGGATTCCACTTCCGGCCACCGCAGTGTACGGACGTGTGCATAAAGTGCTTCGTATGGGCAGTAACTGCGGCCCAGATGGGCCGTGGAAACAGGACTGTTCAGATGGAAAACAGGATTACAAAGTCGTGCTACCGCAATTGCCTACAGGTGCGTGTGTTCAGAATACAATTTTTTTACATAGATATATCAAGGCAAGACCTTATCGTGCTGAAGAAGTTACAAAACGCATTGGTGCACCTGGGTATGCTGACTGAAGTAGTTGTCTTAAGTGCATTCCAAATGAATCACGTGTGGGCTGCGACTTTCAGTACAGCACAAGCCGCGAAAAACATGTTAGCGCTTGGTGACGTAAAATAGAAGGGACAGGGTTGCCTCGTCATCGACCCGAACAAACAGGACGTGCGCCTAAAGGTTTATTGGTTGCTATATTATGTACCGAACAAAGAGGTGCGCACTACGCCAGTAAATCATGGAAAAGTGATCGATTTAACGAAAGAACATTGGCGCGTCCATGGAATTGCTGACAAAGGATCCTCGACCAGGCTAGTAAACATGCAGCTGAAAACTGGCGTGAACATTTAAGACTTGCCACACGAACTCCGAGTGGCTGGCATAAACACACTTTTGATTGTACCAGGACAGGCGCCACTTTGCTTACGGTGCCGATGAATGGGCCATATACGGCGGGACTGTCGCGTACCTCGCTGAGGCCGGTGCAAACGCTATGGGCTCGAAGACAGCAAATGTGTTCTGACCTGCGCCAGTGTGGCTGGGCCTGTGGCTTGTGATCGCGTCACGGAATATCTAATGGACGAAATTGATGCAGAAGATGTCGCCGGCAGCATGATACAGGGTCCGGTGTTCACGCCCTTCTCTAAAGGCCCCAAGAATGATGGTTGCGAAGCAGCTCAGGGGAGCAAACCGGAAGTATCAGTCAACTGAGCAAGGACCTCAGTATTGTACCGTCCGACAAAAAGCGCGGCGAAAAGGAGCACAGTACTGCGACGACGACCAAACAGCCTGAAGTCATGGACGCCACTAGTGGGGGGCATGTGCAAAGCGTTCGCACGAAGAGAACACTAAAAAAGACGCAAGACAGCAGAAAACAAATGGAAGTGAGCCGGCAGCCAAAGCACCTGCACACAGGCGATTCAGCTCCGGGTTCAAGCCGAACGTCGCGGCGGGCGTGCGTCCACCGCCCAAGCCACCCTCGTAGCCACGGTCGAGAGACTTTCAACGAGGGACCAACATCACTAGGTGAAAAAGAATGTGAAAAGATGCTTCATCACTATGTAAAGCATGTGGAGGGGGCACGACTTGTTCGTGTATACCCACAAATTGAACCACGAAAGCCAGGGTTGTACCACGCGGCGAGGTAAGAACCATGCCGTCCACACTATCGTTCGCACGGCCTTCACAGCATGAAACAGGGTTACGTGTGGCTGCCTTAAATGTGCGTGGCCTACGGTCTCGGCGAAAGCAGTATCAGGTTAGTCACCTCTTTCACGAGAACGACCTCGATATTGTAGCAGTACAGGAAACGAAGGTCGAAAGAAAAGAACAAGCGGACTGTATGGTCGAACTTTTTAGGCCCCGCTATAATGATTGTATTTGTCACTCTGTTGGTACCTCGGGGGAGGGGGGGTGCGCCCTCTTTTTGCGCAATTCTTTAGGGTTAGTAGAAGAGTGCGTTCATACTACCGATGATGGCCGCCTTGTCTTGTGTGATTATGTTGGGTTTGGTGTGAAATGGCGTATTATTTGTGTATATGCACCGAACAGCGCAACTGAGCGGTTACCCTTCTTTGCACGTGTCGAAGAGTACTTAAAATGTGAAAGAATTGTGATTCTTCTGGGCGATTTCAACTGTGTGTGTGTTTCAGAGAAGATGGAGCGAAAGGCCAACCACACGTGATCTAAGTGCCTTGTAGTTGTCAGGGCTTATGCCAGATAGGGGGTTGGAAGATGTTGGGAATGTTCTGCTAAATGGAAATGGCCTTAGGTACACGCATTTCCAGCACAATTGCTGTGCCCGATTAGACAGAGCGTACGTATCGCATGCACTTCCTTGGGTGTGCGACACTAATTGTGACATCTCAGTCACGCAGTACCCTCTTCTTCCTGCCGTTGGCAAGCATTTCCTGCGTGTACGGTTGCAAAAGTCACACGCTCTCGTCCGACTCACGTATGCTTGCAAATGCCATTTTCTTTTTACAACTTCTAGCGAAGTGGCTTGGTTCGTTGCAGTTGTAGCATACTGCAGGTCCTTGCGCATGGAACAGCATGCATTAGACAGAGCGTACGCATCGCATGCACTTGTGCCGCTATGTAACAGTTATAAGCATAAAGCGGTAGATTTCAGCGACCATAGTGCCGTAATGTTTACGATAGGTGTGAAAAAAAAGGCCAATGTTTTCGTGGAAATTGAGAAAAATGGACAATTGTTTACATAGCAATGAAGGTTTTGTGGACAAGGTTAAAATGCTTATCGACAAAATACTCTTGACTGAGTCGAGGCAATTGTTCACTGCATGCGAAGAGTTCAAACAAGAAGTTAAAATTGCTGCATTATAAAGATCATGCACGGCGCGTTACAAGGAAAAAACAAATGAAAAGGAACTACAGGGTCAGCTCGAACTCTTGTTGTCACTTGGAAGCACGCAACCAGGTGCCTTAGCTAAAGAGATAAAAGAAGTAAAAAACCAGCTCGAAAAAGCGGATATAGAAAAATACAGAGGAGCAGTTATACGCGGACGAGCAGAGCGCTTCTGGATGGCCAAAACACCGACGAAATGCTCGCTGTGCGAAGAAACCCGCTACGCGTCCCGTAATGAAATAAAAGGCATAAAATATGGGGAGGTGACCACCGCGAACAAACAATTGATAAAACAAGCGCTTGTCAATTATTACAAATTGTTGCTGGGCAGCAGCGGTAAAAGAGAAAAAGCCTTGGATGGCGAGTTCTTGTCAATAATGCCTACACTAGATAAGGAGACTACCGAATGCCTGGAGCAGCCATTTTCAGTTGGGGAAGCAGAAAAGGCCATTCAGGAATTGTCTCAAGGTAGAACGCCTGGACCAGATGAACTAGGTGCAGCCTTTTACAAAATATTCAAAGATGAGCAGCCGGGGGTACTTTGCCGCCTTGTTGCAGAGGCTTATGAAGTAAAGGAAATGCCGCCGTCCTTTCGAAGGTGGCATATACTTATCCCGAAGAGTGATGACCCGGTAAAGCTCTTGTCGGTGAGCGCTTATCGCCCCATAAGCCTTACTAACACAGAATTTATGGTTTTATGAAGGTGCTAGCCAAGAGATTAGAAAGAGTTATAAAGGTTTTAGTTGGACCACACCAAACATGTGAAATTAAGGGTCGAACATTGGCACCAACATCCGCACCGCGAGGACAATTCTTGAGTGCTGCGATGTATCGGACAGCCAAGTAGCGATGTTGCAACTAGACCTAGAAAAGGCTTTTGACCGTGTTGTGTATGCAGTGCTATTATGAATATTAGAACATGTAATTGTTGAAAGCGTTATATTAGATGGCATAAAAATGTCATATAGGAACTGCTTGCAAGCCTTGTTATCAACAAGGAAGTCATGGAAAACTTTGCAGTTGCAAGGAGTGCTCGTCATGGATGTCCAATTTCCCCATTGTTATTTGCATTGTATTTGGAGCCGTTTTGTTTGAACATAGGAAGCAGTGACGGAATACGTGGCTTTCAGTTGATGACGACTGAGGTGAAAGTATTGTCATACGCAGCCGATATCGCTGTTTTTTGCAAGGACAGAGAAAGCATTGGTGAAGCAGTTAGCGTAGTAGATAAGTACTGCAAGTGGTCAGGCAGTGCTTTAAAATGGGATAAGAGTGCAGGCTTTTGGCATGGAACCTGGGACTAAAAGCCTGACGTCTTCGAAAAGGTGAAGTGGAGCTCCGTGCCGACGAAGTACCTTGGTCTAAAATTTCAGAGTTATATTGATGCCACTGAATATTGGAAAGAAGAGACGGAAAACTTAAGAGAGAAAGTGAACAATTGGGGAGGGAAAAACCTCTCAATATTCGCGAGGTCAACGGTCTGCAATATATTTCTAGCGGCTAAAATTTGGTGAATACTTCAAGTGCTGTGCATGAACCGCTGAAGCATACCAAAGGTAGAGTTTTTGCCACTTTTGTTTGGGCCTCCAACTGGGAACGCTCAAGCTGCACAAATCTTTTTCTCTCAATGAAGGCGGGTGAGCTGGAACAAGCCCACTTATTGCTTGAGCAAATGGTTTCAAGATTTATTTTTTTGCGTGATCAGAGGCATCATTTCTTGCGTACAATGCTTCAAATTAGATTGTGCTGTTATCTACCCGAATTTGTTGTATCTTGCTGTTGTGCTGGGCACATAGGCGTTCATGGTTATCTGCGCGAATTGGTGTCTGCTTTCAATGTACTAAAGGTATGGTTTTCTTTCCAGTATCTAAGTGAAGTGACAAAAAGACAACTATACAAGCCCCTTACCGACGTAATGCTACCTGTGCCGATGTGCCATACGATGTACGGAAAAGGTCCTGGGAAAAACGTCCTGAAAAGAGTTGAGACAATGAGTGTACGACCATCAGCAAAGACTTTTTTCTTTAAACTACACACCGGCACGCTTCCTGTAAAACCATTGACACAGGAAAAAGGTTTATTTGTTCCATGGTCTGTTAATTGTCTTCTATGTCAGAAGCCAAAGCATTGATCACTATTTTTACATTGTTTGGATGCTACTTTTCTTTGGAACATTCTGCAACAAACTTTGAAAAAATAACTACCTTTAACACCTTATGGAATCCGTTTTCTACCTGTTTATAGCGGCACTGGCATACCGTATGATACGTTTATGTTGTTATGTATGTACGCTATCCGGAAAGCATGCATGACATGTTGTCATCTTGATGTTGATTGATTGATCATCATCATCATCATCATCATCATCATCAGCCTGACTACTTCCACTGCAGGACAAAGGCCTCTCCCATGTTCCGCTAGTTAACCGGTCCTGTGCTTGCTGCTGCCAATTTACACCCGCAAACTTCTTAATCTCATCTGCCCACCTAACCTTCTGTCTCCCCCTAACCCGCTTCCCTTCTCTGGGAATCCAGTCAGTTACCCTTAATGGCCAGCGGTTATCTTGTCTACGCGCTACATGCCCCGCCCATGTCCATTTCTTCATCTTGATTTCAGCTATGATATCCTTAACCCCCGTTTGTTCCCTAATCCACTCTGCTCTCTTCTTGTCTCTTAAGGTTACACCTACCATTTTTCTTTCCATTGCTCGCTGCGTCGTCCTCAATTTAAGCTGAACCCTCTTTGTAAGTCTCCAGGTTTCTGCTCCGTAGCTAAGTACCGGCAAGATACAGCTGTTATATACCTTCCTCTTGAGGGATAGTGGCAATCTACCTGTCATAATTTGAGAGTGCTTGCCGAATGTGCTCCACCCCATTCTTATTCTTCTAGTTACTTCAATCTCGTGGTTCGGCTCTGCGGTTATTACCTGCCCTAAGTAGACATAGTCTTTTACAACTTCAAGTGCACTATTACCTATCTCGAAGCGCTGCTCCTTGCCGAGGTTGTTGTACATTACTTTCGTTTTCTGCAGATTAATTTTAAGACCCACCTTTCTGCTCTCCTTGTCTAACTCCGTAATCATGAGTTGCAATTCGTCCCCCGAGTTACTCAGCAATGCAATGTCATCGGTGAAGCGCAGGTTACTAAGGTATTCTCCATTGACTCTTATCCCTAACTGCTCCCATTCTAGGCTTCTGAAAACCTCCTGTAAGCACGCGGTAAATAGCATTGGGGAAATTGTGTCCCCCTGCCTTACACCCTTCTTGATTGGTATTCTGTTGCTTTCTTTATGAAGCACTATGGTAGCAGTTGATCCCCTGTAGATTTCTTCCAGAATGTTTATAAATACTTCATCTACGCCCTGATTCCGCAGTGTTTGCATGACGGCTGATATTTCTACTGAATCAAACGCCTTCTCGTAATCTATGAAGGCTATGTATAGGGGTTGGTTATACTCTGAGCATTTCTCTATTACCTGATTGATAGTATGAATGTGGTCAATTGTTGAGTAGCCTGTTAGAAATCCTGCTTTTTCCTTTGGTTGATTGAATTCTAATGTTTTCTTTACTCTGTTAGCAATTACCTTTGTAAATAGCTTGTATACTACAGAGAGCAAGCTGATCGGCCTGTAATTCTTCAAGTCCTTGTCATCTCTTTTCTTATGTATTAAGATGATGTTAGCGTTCTTCCAAGACTCTGGTACTCTTCCCGTCAGGAGACACCTCGTAAACAGGGTGGCTAGTTTTTCTAACACAATCTGTCCTCCATCTTTCAGCAAATCTGATGTTACCTGATCCTCACCAGCAGCTTTGCCCCTTTGCATGCCCTCCAAAGCTTTTCTGACTTCTTCTATCATTACTGGTGGGGTGTAATCTGGGTTACTGCTAGTTCTTATAGTATTAAGGTCGTGGTTGTCTCGGCTACTGTACAGATCTCTGTAAAACTCCTCCGCTATTTTAACTATCCTATCCATATTGGTAGTTATTTTGCCTTCTTTGTCCCTTAGTGCATACATCCGACTTTTGCCTATCCCAAGTTTCCTCTTCAGTGCTTTGACACTTCCTCCGTTTTTCAGAGCGCGTTCAATTCTCTCCATGTTATACCTTCTTACATCGCATGCCTTACGTCTATTAATCAACTTCGAAAGCTCTGCCAGTTCAATTTATCTGTTGTACTTGACACTTTCATGATTTTACGCTTCTTAATTAGGTTCTTCGTTTCTTGGGAAAGCTTGCCAGTGTCCTGTCTAACTACCCGGCCTCCAACTTCCACTGCACACTCCGTAATGATACTCGTCAGATTATCATTCATTGTATCTACGCTAAGGTTGGTTTCCTCACTAAGAGCCGAGTACCTGTTCCGCAGCGACACTCTGAATTCCTGTACTTTCCCTCTCAGCGCTAGCTGATTGATTGGCTTCTTGCGTATCAGTTTCTATCTTTCCTTCTTCAAGTTTAGGCGAATTCGAGACCATACCATTCTATGGTCACTGCATCGTACCTTGCCAATCACTTCCACATCCTTAACGATTCCAGGGTGTGCACTCATTATAAAGTCTATTTCGTTCTTATTTTCGCCATTAGGGCTCCTCCATGTCCACTTGCGGTTTTCTCGTTTTCGGTAGAAGGTATTCAAAATCCGTAAATTATTGCGTTCTGCGAATTCTACTAGTAGCTCTCCTCTGGCGTTTCTAGTACCGATGCCATAATCTCCTACTGCCTGGTCTCCAGCCTGCTTCTTCCCTACCTTTGCATTAAAGTCGCCCATCACTATGGTATACTGTGTTTTTACCTTACTCATTGCCGATTCCACTTCTTCATAGAAGCTTTCAACTGAAGCGTCATTATGGCTGGATGTAGGCGCGTAAGCCTGTACTACCTTCATTTTGTATCTTTTATTCAGTTTAATTACGATACCTGCCACCCTTTCATTAATGCTATAGTATTCCTCTATGTTGCCAGCTATGTTTCTGTGAATGAGGAACCCCACTTTCAGTTCTCTTCTGTCTGCCAAGCCCCTGTAGCAAAGAACGTGCCCTTTCTGTAGCACTGTGTAGGCCTCATCTGTCCTCCTAACCTCACTGAGCCCTATTATATCCCATTTACCACTCTCTAGCTCCTCGAATAGTACAGCTAGACTTCCCTCACTAGATAAGGTTCTAGCGTTAAACGTTGCCAAGTTCAGGTTCTAATGGCGGCCTGTCCGGATCCAGAGATTCTTAGCACCCTCTGCTGCGTTGCAGATCTGACCGCCGCCGTGGTCAGTTGCTTCGCAGCTGCTGGGGACTGAGGGCCGTGAGTTATTCGACGTAAGCATGTGGGAGGTAGTGGCCAGATACTGCACCAGGGTGGCCAATCCTTCTCTGGCGAGGGAGCGCGTTCTCGGCAGTGTTTGCCGGTGAGGCCGCACCCCAGGCCTCCTAATGCAGTTCCATCAACACGCGGATTTTTTTTTTGTTTTTTTTTAATCCGGTTGGGAACTACGCGGTACCGGGATTTGAACCACGGACCTCTTGCATGCGACGCGAATGCTCTAACCACTACGCCATCGCTGCTGATTGATTGATCATCATCATCATCATCATCAGCCTGACTACGTCCACTGCAGGACAAAGGCCTCTCCCATGTTCCGCCAGTTAACCCGGTCCTGTGCTTGCTGCTGCCAATTTATACCCGCAAACTTCTTAATCTCATCTGCCCACCTAACCTTCTGTCTCCCCCTAACCCGCTTCCCTTCTCTGGGAATCCAGTCAGTTACCCTTAATGACCAGCGGTTATCCTGTCTACGCGCTACATGCCCTGCCCATGTCCATTTCTTCATCTTGATTTCAGCTATGATATCCTTAACCCCCGTTTGTTCCCTAATCCACTCTGCTCTCTTCTTGTCTCTTAAGGTTACACCGACCATTTTTCTTTCCATTGCTCGCTGCGTCGTCCTCAATTTAAGCTGAACCCTCTTTGTAAGTCTCCAGGTTTCTGCTCCGTAGCTAAGTACCGGCAAGATACAGCTGTTATATACCTTCCTCTTGAGGGATAGTGGCAATCTACCTGTCATAATTTGAGAGTGCTTGCCGAATGTGCTCCACCCCATTCTTATTCTTCTAGTTACTTCAATCTCGTGGTTAGGCTCTGCGGTTATTACCTGCCCTAAGTAGACATAGTCTTTTACAACTTCAAGTGCACTATTACCTATCTCGAAGCGCTGCTCCTTGCCGAGGTAGTTGTACATTACTTTCGTTTTCAGCAGATTAATTTTAAGACCCACCTTTCTGCTCTCCTTGTCTAACTCCGTAATCATGAGTTGCAATTCGTCCCCCGAGTTACTCAGCAATGCAATGTCATCGGCGAAGCGAAGGTTACTAAGGTATTCTCCATTGACTCTTATCCCTAACTGCTCCCATTCTAGGCTTCTGAAAACCTCGTGTAAGCACGCGGTAAATAGCATTGGGGAAATTGTGTCCCCCTGCCTTACACCCTTCTTGATTGGTATTCTGTTGCTTTCTTTATGAAGCACTATGGTAGCAGTTGATCCCCTGTAGATTTCTTCCAGAATGTTTATAAATACTTCATCTACGCCCTGATTCCGCAGTGTTTGCATGACGGCTGATATTTCTACTGAATCAAACGCCTTCTCGTAATCTATGAAGGCTATGTATAGGGGTTGGTTATACTCTGAGCATTTCTCTATTACCTGATTGATAGTATGAATGTGGTCAATTGTTGAGTAGCCTGTTCGAAATCCTGCTTTTTCCTTTGGTTGATTGAATTCTAATGTTTTCTTTACTCTGTTAGCAATTACCTTTGTAAATAGCTTGTATACTACAGAGAGCAAGCTGATCGGCCTGTAATTCTTCAAGTCCTTGTCATCTCTTTTCTTATGTATTAAGATGATGTTAGCGTTCTTCCAAGACTCTGGTACTCTTCCCGTCAGGAGACACCTCGTAAACAGGGTGGCTAGTTTTTCTAACACAATCTGTCCTCCATCTTTCAGCAAATCTGATGTTACCTGATCCTCACCAGCAGCTTTGCCCCTTTGCATGCCCTCCAAAGCTTTTCTGACTTCTTCTATCATTACTGGTGGGGTGTAATCTGGGTTACTGCTAGTTCTTATAGTATTAAGGTCGTGGTTGTCTCGGCTACTGTACAGATCTCTGTAAAACTCCTCCGCTATTTTAACTATCCTATCCATATTGGTAGTTATTTTACCTTCTTTGTCCCTTAGTGCATACATCCGACTTTTGCCTATCCCAAGTTTCCTCTTCAGTGCTTTGACACTTCCTCCGTTTTTCAGAGCGTGTTCAATTCTCTCCATGTTATACCTTCTTACATCGCATGCCTTACGTCTATTAATCAACTTCGAAAGCTCTGCCAGTTCAATTTATCTGTTGTACTTGACACTTTCATGATTTTACGCTTCTTAATTAGGTTCTTCGTTTCTTGGGAAAGCTTGCCAGTGTCCTGTCTAACTACCCGGCCTCCAACTTCCACTGCACACTCCGTAATGATACTCGTCAGATTATCATTCATTGTATCTACGCTAAGGTTGGTTTCCTCACTAAGAGCCGAGTACCTGTTCCGCAGCGACACTCTGAATTCCTGTACTTTCCCTCTCAGCGCTAGCTGATTGATTGGCTTCTTGCGTATCAGTTTCTATCTTTCCTTCTTCAAGTTTAGGCGAATTCGAGACCATACCATTCTATGGTCACTGCATCGTACCTTGCCAATCACTTCCACATCCTTAACGATTCCAGGGTGTGCACTCATTATAAAGTCTATTTCGTTCTTATTTTCGCCATTAGGGCTCCTCCATGTCCACTTGCGGTTTTCTCGTTTTCGGTAGAAGGTATTCAAAATCCGTAAATTATTGCGTTCTGCGAATTCTACTAGTAGCTCTCCTCTGGCGTTTCTAGTACCGATGCCATAATCTCCTACTGCCTGGTCTCCAGCCTGCTTCTTCCCTACCTTTGCATTAAAGTCGCCCATCACTATAGTATACTGTGTTTTTACCTTACTCATTGCCGATTCCACTTCTTCATAGAAGCTTTCAACTGAAGCGTCATTATGGCTGGATGTAGGCGCGTAAGCCTGTACTACCTTCATTTTGTATCTTTTATTCAGTTTAATTACGATACCTGCCACCCTTTCATTAATGCTATAGTATTCCTCTATGTTGCCAGCTATGTTTCTGTGAATGAGGAACCCCACTTTCAGTTCTCTTCTGTCTGCCAAGCCCCTGTAGCAAAGAACGTGCCCTTTCTGTAGCACTGTGTAGGCCTCATCTGTCCTCCTAACCTCACTGAGCCCTATTATATCCCATTTACCACTCTCTAGCTCCTCGAATAGTACAGCTAGACTTCCCTCACTAGATAAGGTTCTAGCGTTAAACGTTGCCAAGTTCAGGTTCTAATGGCGGCCTGTCCGGATCCAGAGATTCTTAGCACCCTCTGCTGCGTTGCAGATCTGACCGCCGCCGTGGTCAGTTGCTTCGCAGCTGCTGGGGACTGAGGGCCGTGAGTTATTCGACGTAAGCATGTGGGAGGTAGTGGCCAGATACTGCACCAGGGTGGCCAATCCTTCTCTGGCGAGGGAGCGCGTTCTCGGCAGTGTTTGCCGGTGAGGCCGCACCCCAGGCCTCCTAATGCAGTTCCATCAACACGCGGATTTTTTTTTGTTTTTTTTTGAATCCGGTTGGGAACTACGCGGTACCGGGATTTGAACCACGGACCTCTTGCATGCGAGGCGAATGCTCTAACCACTACGCCATCGCTGCTGATTGATTGATCATCATCATCATCATCATCAGCCTGACTACGTCCACTGCAGGACAAAGGCCTCTCCCATGTTCCGCCAGTTAACCCGGTCCTGTGCTTGCTGCTGCCAATTTATACCTGCAAACTTCTTAATCTCATCTGCCCACCTAACCTTCTGTCTCCCCCTAACCCGCTTCCCTTCTCTGGGAATCCAGTCAGTTACCCTTAATGACCAGCGGTTATCCTGTCTACGCGCTACATGCCCTGCCCATGTCCATTTCTTCATCTTGATTTCAGCTATGATATCCTTAACCCCCGTTTGTTCCCTAATCCACTCTGCTCTCTTCTTGTCTCTTAAGGTTACACCGACCATTTTTCTTTCCATTGCTCGCTGCGTCGTCCTCAATTTAAGCTGAACCCTCTTTGTAAGTCTCCAGGTTTCTGCTCCGTAGCTAAGTACCGGCAAGATACAGCTGTTATATACCTTCCTCTTGAGGGATAGTGGCAATCTACCTGTCATAATTTGAGAGTGCTTGCCGAATGTGCTCCACCCCATTCCTATTCTTCTAGTTACTTCAATCTCGTGGTTAGGCTCTGCGGTTATTACCTGCCCTAAGTAGACATAGTCTTTTACAACTTCAAGTGCACTATTACCTATCTCGAAGCGCTGCTCCTTGCCGAGGTAGTTGTACATTACTTTCGTTTTCAGCAGATTAATTTTAAGACCCACCTTTCTGCTCTCCTTGTCTAACTCCGTAATCATGAGTTGCAATTCGTCCCCCGAGTTACTCAGCAATGCAATGTCATCGGCGAAGCGAAGGTTACTAAGGTATTCTCCATTGACTCTTATCCCTAACTGCTCCCATTCTAGGCTTCTGAAAACCTCGTGTAAGCACGCGGTAAATAGCATTGGGGAAATTGTGTCCCCCTGCCTTACACCCTTCTTGATTGGTATTCTGTTGCTTTCTTTATGAAGCACTATGGTAGCAGTTGATCCCCTGTAGATTTCTTCCAGAATGTTTATATATACTTCATCTACGCCCTGATTCCGCAGTGTTTGCATGACGGCTGATGCAAACACTGATGCAAACACTGATTGATTGATATGTGGGGTTTAACGTCCCAAAACCACCATATAATTATGAGAGACAACGTAGTGGAGGGCTCCGGAAATTTCACCACCTGGGGTTCTTTAACGTGCACCCAAATCTGAGCACACGGGCCTACAACATTTCCTCCTCCATTGGAAATGCAGCCGCCGCAGCCGTCCTTCGAACCCGTGACCTGCGGGTCAGCAGCCGAGTACCTTAGCCACTAGACCACCGCGGCGGGGCGTCATCTTGATGTTGATGCTCGGTCTGCCAGAGAATACTTTATTGCAAGCATAGCCTATATAAGAGGTGTGATTCATGCAGGAGATGGGCAGCCAGAGTGGCTACCTGTATTGAATGAACTGGTCGCGTTTCAACGTTTTTAATCGTTTTACGCCAAGCAAAGTGTGTTTGGCGTTTTTAGATGCCTTTTTGTACTTCTTGCAAAAGTGTTTGTAATAATGTGTGTACATGATGTACCTAACTCTGAATGAAGAAAAAAAATTGTCGTTAGTATAGTGGCGAGTATCCCCGCCTGTCACGCGGGAGGCCGTGGTTCGATTCCCAACGGGGTGTTTTTTTTTCTTATTTCACAGGCACCTAGTTTACTACTGAAGCGAAGTGCAGGCGGCTTTCATTGTGAAACCTTTCAAACCACCTAATTAGTGCGCGCTTTCTTCTGCACTGGCTGATATCATATGTTCATTGTCGTGCTTGTTGTTCGCAATTTACCTCGTGCCCCTCTGTCTCTTCATCACTCACAGCGAACCTATTAAATGCTTTAGGCTACAGGCGGCAAGTGTTAATTAAAATATTGGCCTACGCAGTTGACATCGCCGTTTTCTGCTCAGACATGGAGGGTATTAAACATGCCACGACCATGCTTGAAAGGCTTTGCGTATGCACTGATGCCCAGGTCAACTGGGATAAGAGTTATGGTTTCTGGCATAGGCGAGTGGGAGGCGACGACGGAGCATTTCTCGCGTTTGTGCGGGTCGACGGTCCCAACGCAATACCTCGGTGTGCCACTCGGTAGTTACCGCGATCATGATGAGACAAGCGCAAAAAATACACACACTCAGAAAGGACACAGACAAGCGCTTACTAGCAACTGACATCGCGATCCTTACTCGTACTGTTATGGCCAAGTGCACAGCGCAACGGAAAAGGCTACAGCATGGCAAGGCAGAAAACTGTCTATTTTTTCACGAGCCACCCTCCTTAACCTATTTCTTAGCGCCAAGTTCTGGTGCATGATGAACGTGTTATGCGCATCATGAGTGAATATCCAGAGAATTGATCGAGTTTTTACCGTGTTCATTTGGGCGTTGACGTGAAAGCGTACCAGTGGCATGAATTGGTTTCGCTCAGTTAAGCTAGGTGGTCTTGGTTTAGCCACTTGTTTCTGCGACAACTTGTATCGCGTTTTATTTTCCTGCGGGATCAAAACGACCCTTCTCTTCACAGTGTCAACCAAGGGAGACTACCGAGACTATTGACTGGTTTCATTCTGTCGTCAGGTGATAACTTATCTGCGGCTGTCATCAGTTATCTGCGAGAGGTATCGATCGCTTGGTATAGGATATTGAGCGCCCAATTTTCTAAAATGTACTTGTGCTGTGTCAACAAAAGAAAACAGTATAGGGATCTCATTGAAAGTTGCTTCCAGTGCCTTTGTATCATTTTCCACACCTCGGAGGCCCATGACAGAACGACCTAAAAAGAGTAAAGAAAAGGCCGGTACTACCATCCGCTAAGACTTTCTTCTTTAAACTCCACACAAACACACTTCCTGCTAAAACTTGCCTACACGATATAGGCTTTTAAATACCCTGAACAACCAATTGTTATTTGTGAAGGAACCCGAAACCATAGAGCATGTTTTTATGCACTGTTGCGACCCCATTTTCTTCTTGGATGCGCTACAGCGCACTTTAAAGAAATAGTTGCCTCTCCACCTCTAAGGAATACGCTTCTTGCTAGTAAACACCACAGAATATTCCTCCCAATTTAATTATGCTCCTGGGCCTCCATGCTGTGTAGAAAACAAAAATTTTATTTTTGTTCTTCAGGTTCATAATGTTCGTCCTGTTTCTCATCATTTTATTGAAAGTGTGGTGTGTCTGAGAAAGGTACATTGCATGTTCCCCGACCCGCCATTGCCGATTTCTCTGTTCGACGACTTCGTCCGCATCGAAAAATTTTAAGCTCGTGTGAGCCAAAGCATGGCCCTAAAGTTTTATACACGTAACAAGTGACTTCAAATGTCGAAGTCGGAAATAAAGAAAAAAAAGTTCGTACAGTGGTCAGTATCCATTCCTGTCATGCGGGAGGCCGGGGTTCAATTACCCGACGGTGTTCTTTTTACCCGAGTATTTCTTTTTTCTGTAGACACCTATATTACTACTTAAGATGAGTGCAGGCGGCTCTTATTGTGTAATTTTTTAAACGCCCGAATATTGCGCGAATTGTTGTGCCCCAGGTGACTTCATGCGGCGTGAACTCCTACTGTATCGCCTCTTTAATATAGTGTCAAATTTCCCTGCCTGTCACAGGGGAGGCCAGGGTTCGATTCCCTGGCGGGGAGTGGTTCTCTTTAGGGGCGAAGCTTCTTATGGCGTGGCTTGTGCGTCCCTCGTAGAACGTAACCACCAGTGGCACATACATGAAAAGGTATAACATTTGACCTCCAAGGTGGTGCCGGTGAGAGATTTCTTCTGTGCGTTGTTTAACAATAAAAAATAGTGCTCAATGTACATGCCAATGGCTGCTAATGGGGAATGAGAGACAGGAGCATTCGGCTTTTAGTCAACGCGCACGCTGCGATTTCCATTAGCAGCCATTGGCATGTACATTGAGCACTATCGGACAAGAAAGGGTTGCTACATTATACTCGCTGGGTGTAACCTCCTTAGTTTTAGTAAGGTTTAGCGAGCGTTGAGCCGCAGGGCCATGAATACAATAAACTAGTATATACCATGAATGAATTCGAGGTGGTTAAAGGGGGGAAGCAGATACGAAGCGTAAGCCGTAAGAAATTAAAGCTGAATCCTCCTGTCTCTCATTTCACATTAGCAGCCACTGGTATGTACATTGAGCACTATCTGACAGGAAAAGGTTGCTACTTTATACTCGCTGGGCGTAACCTCCTTGGTTTTAGAAAGGTTTAGCGAGCATTGGGCCACAGTGCCATGAATACAGTGAACTAGTATATACCATAAACTCAAGGTGGTTGAAGGTGGGAAGTAGACCCGAAGCGCAAGCCATAAGAAAGTGTGCATGTGCCACCTCTCGTTTAGTCCTTGGAATGTCCACTGAATGGCGGTGCTTCTATATGGGGAATATATGATAAAAAGATGCGAGATGGTGGGACATGGAGTGTTGAATAGATGGACGAACGGACACACTGACAGATGCATGGATGGACGCATGAACGGACGCAGGGGCGGATGCATGAACGAACGCAGGGATGGGCGCACGAACAGACGCATGGACGGTCACACAGATTGACGGATGGACGGACGAATGCTTCGCCCCACTCTCCATCATCACTCCATGAATATGCTGCCATTTTTTTTCGTAGGCACAAGTTTGGTTTTTGCTTCGTTTAAATCTTCGAGATACAGTTTTTCACACTGGTAGTAATGGTCCCATCATTCGGGGGGTGTGTTTGTTCTGGTCATCCTGCACAGGCGCTTTTTCAGAAGAGTTTTGAGATGCTTAATAAACCACGGATTATTATTGTCAGTTTTCATAAGAATTGTAGGCACATATTTATTATTTCGGTTCGTCATACTGCTTTTATAGAGTTCCCAGATGGCGTGCACACTGCATGTGGTGTATGTGCTCGGAAAGATATGAAAAAAACACTCCAGTTCTCGATTGATAAGATCGTAATTACATCTGTTATAGTCAGTGATAAATTTATTCAATGGTGACTTTTTCTGTTTTGTTACCGAGATGATTATCTGTAAAAAGCTGTGATTGCTAAACTCAGGTAAAGCAG
Source organism: Rhipicephalus microplus (assembly GCF_043290135.1). NCBI lineage: Eukaryota > Metazoa > Arthropoda > Arachnida > Ixodida > Ixodidae > Rhipicephalus > Rhipicephalus microplus. The sequence goes on from NC_134701.1 coordinate 71,226,958, forward strand.
TTATACTAAATATGCCATCGGGGAAATTTGGGAGCAAGAGATCGAGCGTTTTATCGCCTCTAGTAGGACATGTTAGAACTTGGAGGAAATCCCAATCTAACACTAAGTCAAGGAACTCTTTCGATTCATTAGATGGAGATCTGTGGCATACTTTGAGAAGAGGACAAATGATGTTTGGATAGTTGAAGTCTCAAAAAAAGGAAGATTAGAGAGTTACGAAACATCTATTTTAGGTTGTCTAGTGAGAAGCAAAAATAGTTGCAAAAAAGTAGCCGGCTTTCTGGGGGTCTGTAGCAGATTCCAAATATAGTTTTCAAGGTTGAGTTATGAAGGCATATCCACTATACCTCAAACTTTTTATCTTGACAAATAAGGGATGAGTGTAAGGTTATTTGATAGCTATGAGAACGCCACCACCTCTCCAATGCATTCTATCATGACGATAAACAATGAATTCTGATGGCAGGATTTCGTGATCCCTGATGTTTTCACTCAGCCACGTTTCCATTAGAAGATTGATATCAACATCTGTGTCTGAGGTGTGGCTACAGAGCTCACCGCGCTTTGGCACAACACTTTGTATGTTTGTAAATGCAACATTAATAAAAAAAGAACACGTTTGGCGGCTCAAAATAGAAACCAGGGTGATAATAATTGGAATGCGCCAGTCGCTTCCTTTGGTGGCATGGTCGCGCACATATCTGCTGCTTTGCGAGACACAAGAGCCTTCCTTCACGCTATTCGTTTCTTTGTCATGAAAGTGAGTGCTTCGCCCACATGAACGTGATCAAGTGTCAGTTTGAAAATGCATTTCTGGAAGCGTATAAAATTCAGCAGCTTGGACCATTCGAGGCGGGTAGTAGGTGAGAAATCCTCCCTCACGGCATAGTTACTATTTTTTAGTTCTACGCCACGGGCCAAAACTTTTGCTTTAATCTTGAAATTATTTATTTGGTAATAATTGGGTCCTTTTTTCCCGTACTGAGTTTACCAGATGCGATGTGCGCGTTCAATACATTCCGCGTCTAGTTGTAACTTCTGGTTGGTTACGCACATTGTCACGACTCTTTGCTCCGACGTATCCCACTATTCGTTTTCCAAATCTTCAATGCGAATAAAAAGCAGATTGTTTCTGCGTAGCATGTTGTTGGCATCAAGACTGGCCGCTTTAGGAACTTCTATGCCACCTTTAGTTGGTCTGTATTATTTCCGCTAGAGGGGATTACTGTTAAATTTTTTTGTTGATTCAAGCAAGTTTACATGGTCGTTCAGTGACGAGAGCACTTTTTTCTTGCACGGTTTTCGCACTCGTGAGCTTTGCTTTCTCGGAGCGCATAGTCGTTTGTTGTTCTTTTATTTTCTTGATTGCAGTTAGTATAGGTTATAGCTGGCACGTTCCAGTTGGGCCGGAATTAATTTCCAAATCACCAGAAAGAAATAATAGTATCTGGCACAAACATTTCAAGGTAGCAGCATTGCGACACAGACTAATTACGCGACGCCATCTGATGGCATAGGAGCACGACACCGTAACTAATAAGAGATCGTTGCTACGAAATTCTTTCGAGAGACCAATGTAACTAACCTGGAAGGTTAGCAGTGGAATAGGCATTTTGGCACTTGCAATGTCGCGCCCCATTCTACTCTCTCACTCTTTCTCTCTCTCACACACACATAGCACACGCGTACACTTATGTTCAGCATGTATATGTACACACGCTATATTAGCGAAAATTGACAATATGCACGACTTTAAAGAGCCACGACTGCTTTGCACCGTGTCTTGCTTTTTTAACAAAGGTGAAATTTATACTGCTGAAACTGCAAAAAAAAGAAAGTATGAGAAGTATCGTTTGAGGAAAGCTTAGTGTAGTATAAGGCCACTGGTCTTTAGAATACTACGCTCAGTTCGTTGTCAAGGCCAAGAAAATTTGTACTACAGGTTTTTGTAGCATTTTATTGAGTACAGGAAGGAAAAGCCTAAGCATCATTCTGGTAGCTTCAGTCGCGCTTGTTAAAGACACACCAAGCAAAATGCGGCACACATTTGCTTGCCGTATCATTGCCCTCAATACAACTTGCAGAGGCAGTACTTCGCTGCAGTGTTTGCGCGACACTCTTGGAAAGCAGTCTCGGCCTGCCGGAAAGAACAAGTTTCGCACCTGAAGGCGACGAAAGCGCTATTGAAGATCTTGCGAGCACCACGCTTCGCTGAAAGATTGACACTCCTGCGTGTTTTCTGCGTGCATGCACTTTCATGCCTCGTTCTTTCATAACCCTCTTCCCTACTTTACTTTCTCCGCCTTGCCCCGCCATGGTAGTCTAGTGGCTAAGGTACTCGGCTGCTGACCCGCAGGTCACGGGATCAAATCCCGGCTGTGGCAGCTGCATTTCCGATGGAGGCGGAAATGTTGTAGGCCCATTGACACACATTTGGGTGCACGTTAAAGAACCCCAGGTGGTCTAAATTCCCGGAGCCCTCCACTACTGCGTCTCTCAAAATCATATGGTGGTTTTGGGACTTCAAACCCCACAAATCAATCAATCAATCAATCTCCGCCTACCCATTTCCCAGTGCAATGTAGCAAACCAGATATTTGTTTTCCGGTTAGCTTCTCTGCCGTTCCACATGATATCTCTTTATATCTCACTCTCAGTTGCGGAATTCTTACGTGTTATCGAATTGTGCAATTCAAGAAATATTGTATTCGAGTGAACAGTGCTGAGCAGCTTATTGGTGAAGTGGTTGCGGTTACTGACAGTGCTATTGGCTAAAATGCACATATCCATAATTTCAAAATTTGTGTTTTCTTCTTTCTTCAGTCGTTCTAAATTCATGCATTCGAACCAACTTGCCCACTTTTCATTGCTACTCAATGTTTATTTTTTCTCAAGACTAACTGACATTTGCAAAAATTAAAAAAAATGTAACGATAATATAACGTACGTAACGTTTTTAGAATTCTATTTATGCCGTTAAAGAAGAATGTAACAGGAAGTCTTTTCAAACTTCGAAGTGAAGAAGGAACGCGTATTTGTTTAAAAGAATGTGCACAAAACTGCGTACCTTATATTATACACATTAAGCAGTCGAGATCTTTACGTACCTTATAATGAACGCTTTAAACAGTCGACATCTTTGAGGATCACATTGGCGTGAAAACCTTTCTCATGTTCTATTTTCTCTACAATGTTTTTCAAGAATAATAAAATGAAGAGAAATTATCGAACACAGTCTTGTTCAAATAAATGGTCCATACAAGTTGTATTTTAACGTACTCTATCTGCAGGGGTCTACATAAATAATTATTTGTGCACTTTTATCAATTTTTATGTGTTACCTTATCATTGTTGTCCCCATACTGAGCATACGTTTTCATTCACTGCTGTAATAAAACCTGCGGAAGAAATTTTCAAGCTTTTCTGACTCGCTTCAGGTGATTCCATTTTATTCCACTAAATGTCGTTTCATCGCTCTGCCTCATTCACTTTGTATGCTTTTACTTTCGCATGAAATATCGATTCACAGGAGACCGGGGTAAAGCCACAAAACCGTGCTGTCAATCTGTAAGTCAGAGACGGTTGGGGAGTGTGCCTTGCATGCTAGTGTCCGACAAGTGAAACAAAAAAACGAGCGAGAGAGAACTTGTTCATGAAAAAATAAAAACACTATCGACAACACCACGTTCTCATTGCCCGCGTGCACCAAGGGCTTTGGAAATATATTTGCCTCGGTGTGCTACAACGGCATAGCCCCGCCCACGCTCATTCGCTCGCGCTCAGTACAATTTATTCCATAAAAGGGAGGCTAAGCCACACGACGGGGCGGAATAATATTTGCTAGGCCTGTCACCATACGGGGCGTCGTTGTCCATCTGCGGGGGAAGCTTCAACCTACCGCAAATTAGCAATTCAGATTGGGGAGCTGCGCCAGCGTTATAGAGGCTTTCGTGCAGGGAACTTCGCCGTTAGGTTTTGGTGTTATCCAAAATCTAGATGTCTTCGGAATAAAATATTGGCTCAAGTTCTCGGTGTGATCGTGCAAACAACGTAACTTTCTTTTCAGGATTTCGTCCTTCTTGCAAACCGAGGTCTCTTGTATTTCCTTCTCAAGCTTATTTTGTTAGAGGTTTGTGGAAAGTGGTCAACTTAGATTGAGGACGAGTCAGCGAGCCTTCGAAGTATGATATATGTGGCCTTAGAAGACAAGAAGAGAGCAGAATGATTGAGATAATAAGCGGCTGCTAAGGGCAGCTTAGCTAAGGGCAAGGATAGGGCACGCAGTGACAAGGCCAAATACAGGTGGTCTATAATATGAACGGAATAGATTCCTAGAGAAGACAAGCGTGTGAGGAGGAGGGTTGCAGATAGTTTTGTCGGCAGATGATGTAAAGAAGTTACTGGAATAACGTGGCCGCGGCAAACACACGACCGGGTTGTATGGTGAAGCATGAGAGGCCTTTCTGCGGCTCTTGCTGTTGCTACTGGTGCCAATAGTAACAGCATGTCCTAGGTATACCATAAATTCATGTTGTACCTCACAGGCTCTAACAAGTAGGAAGTAGATACAGCGATAATTGTTTAATTAACGCTAATTGTTCAATTAACGCTAACTATTCAATTAGGGCTAATTGTTCATATAAGTTACAGTGTTCAATTAACTAGGTGAGATTTCAGCTACTGTGCACGAAAAGAATGAGCGAGAAAGAGGCCGGAGGGGGGGGCGACAAGAAGTGAACCGTTATTTTACACCTATTCATTTAAAGATTGCTGCACTGATAAGGTGAACAATGTTTCTTACAACTACGGCCACTTGTACGTAGTCAGACTAGCTATTGCAATAACGAGATATTATTAGAACGTTAGAGATCACTAACCGCAGACAATCATTCTTACCATCATCGAGAGTGAAGCTCTTGCGATATTTTGATGAATGCGCTATTTCGTATGGGCTCATAAATAAGAACTGACACATAAATTTTGTACGAACACAGAATTTATGGCATGGTATATAGGTAATGTCCTACACCTATCATTTTCCTTTTCATCGCTCACTGCGTCGTCCTCAATTTCAGCGGAACCCTCTTTGTTGGCTCCAGGCTTCGGCCCCGTAGGTAAGTACCGGAAAGCTGCAGCTGTTACATACCTCCCTCTTGAGGGTTAGTGGTAGATTTCCAGTCATGATATGAGAATGCTTCCTGAATGTGCACCACGTCATTCTTATCCTTCTAGTTATTTTCATATCGTGGTTCGGCTCCATGGTTACTACCTGTCCAAATAGACGTACTCTTTTACAACTTCAAGTGCACTGCTACCTATTTCGAAGCGCTGCTCTCCGAGGATGTGTACATGTACATTACTTTCGTTTTCTGCACACGTACCTTAAGACCTACCTTTCCTCTCTCCTTCTCTGATACAGTAATCATGAATTGCTATCCGTCCGAAGAGTTACTGAGTAAAGCAATGCCGCCGGTGAAGCGCAGGTTACTAATTAAGGTACTCTCCATTAACTCTTATCCCTAACTCTTCCCATTCGATGCCTCCGAAAAACATCTTGTAAGCGCGCAGCAAATAGAGCTGGGGAGATCGTATTCTTTAGTCTTACACCCTTCTTTATTGGTATTTTTTTGCTTTCTTTATGGAGCACTATAGTAGCAGCTGGTATTTTGTATATTTCTTCCAGGATTTTTATACATCTTTCATTGATGCCCTGATTCCATAGTGCCTACATGACTTCTAATATATCTACTGCATAAAAGGCCAACCCGTAATCTATGAAAACTATGCACAGTGGTAGGGTGTATTTTGAGCAATTCTCTATCACCTGCACATTTATTATGAATGTGGTCGATTGTTCAGTAAGTAACCTGTTCAAATTGCTGCTTCTTGCTTTAGTTGCTTGAATTATAATGTCTTAAATTAGTTAGCAATAACCTTTGTATATAGCTTGTAAACAACGAGAATCAAGATAATCGGCCTGCAATTCTTGAAATCCTTCTTATATCTTTTTTTATGTTTTAAGATGATGTTATCATTCGGCCAAAGTTCCGGTACCCTGCCCGCTAGGAGACACTTCGTAAACAGGGGGGCAAGTTTTTTAACACCATATGTCCTCCATCTTTCTCAAGATCTGATGTTACCTTATCCTCATCACTAATTTTGCCTTTTTGGATTCCCTTCAAGACTTTAATTACTTCTGTTCTTTCTGAAGGGATGTCACCTGGCTTACCGCTAGTTCCAACGTTATCGTTGTGGTTCTTGATTTCATTGATTTAGTAATATGTGGGGTTTGTGATAAGCCCTTAACGCTTTTTGGTACGCCCTAAACAATTTAACATTGTTTTATTGGTAGCAGAGATGCAACCTTGCTTCGGGATGTGTTCGAACGCACTCTTAGAAAGATTTTGTGCCTAAATAATATTCCGTGAAATATCTGTGGCCAGCGAGTAACAATGATGTATCATTCGACAGGTTTTTGCCGTTAAGATGCATATCCGGTGAAAGACGCGCATGTTACAGAAAAATGCTAAGTGAAAAAATTCCTCATCAATTCACATCATTTGAATGAATATTGAAATATGCGAGGTATAGAGGAGATGAAGTTGCAGCCAGATTTCTATTTTGTGTTGGGGAGGAGCTTATTGTTACCGCCATTCTAGAGTATACTTAAAAACACATAACTTGAAGTATTTATTCTGGGGAATTCTTTAGTGTTTTGTGATCGTCAAGTCGTCACGATAGAAGGAGAATGAACCCATTTGTTCTTTGTGCGTGTTGAATTGAACAGACACCATGAAAAAAAGGAAAAAAGTGACGCGTAGCTCTGTGGTGAACCATCTGGTTGCCGCGCAAACGACTTGCGTATGATCCTCATTCAGACAAGAAATGTTTTCATTATTTATGCGATTTGCATTTTCTTGATTTTTCAGTAACGGACATGGTGGGGGTTTTTCACCCACCACCAACAAAACCAGTAATGACGCTTACTCTGGAATTTTCGAGAACGTATTCTATATTGCTATCATGTTAATAGCGTATCAAGTGGAACGCCTGCTTTCGTCTCCCTTTCACGATCTTGATGAAAGACACAAAATCATAGTGCTGCACCACTCACGATTTTATTTTTTCTTGACCAAAGAAACCTGTGGAATAATTGCCGAATCAGAGAGAGTAGGGAGCAGAAACTAGTCACGCTCCCAACATGGAGAAGGCTCTGTGTACTCTGAGAGCTTTGTGTATATAACCGCTACGTGGTTTTCTATAAAGGTGTTGTTCTGCTGAGGTGCCTGCCCACAAGCGTCGCAGGTCACCTCCGTTCCGATCAAGGAGGCCTTCTCAAGAATTCGGGTCGTCACAACAATTTTGGCATTAGCAAATGCGTATTCGTTCTAGAATCCCCGTCAGAAACGCCGCCCGCACTCATTCCCCCTTTAAGCCACAATTAAATTAATGCCTGCTTCCCGACATTTGCAGAATCTTCTCGCCCTTTAGTTAGTATCTGACTACTGTTGCAACATATTACAGCGAAATGTAAGTCTGTGTAGCCAGGCGAAACTAAAAACCATTCCCAACAAAACAAGATAACTGTCTTCGTTGGCGGCGCTGTCAGTCACGTCGTCATCTAGGTCGCCACCAAGCACGCGCCATTGGAGGCGCCGTTGGTGACTGCAATCTATTCGTCGTACCCAAGTGTGTATGCTAATACCTACGCCATCAGTGATGTCGTTGATTTCTTTGCAACCATGCCGCCGAGTCCGATCACACCAGTTTTAATCGATAACTTTTACATGAGCAGGGCAGGGGTCATGCAAACGCCCGAACAGCCGGAAACTTTCCAAGGACAGAGCCGACAGCTGATCAGAGAATTCGCGGATGCCGGGCCAGTGCAGGCGTCCAGGCACAAGAACAAGCCCGGGTTGCGAAGCGCAAGGAGGAGTAGCGCACTCGGGTTATGGCAGCATTCCAAGCCTAGTACAAGCGACAACAAGGAGTTGAGGATGCGGTGTAGCTTTCAGAGCAAAGATGTATGAAACTTTGTTAAGCCCAACTATGTATAACAAGGCCTCCCATCACTCAAGGGACTAAGTAATGAATCTATTGGGTGGAAGAAAACGAGGAGGGCCTTCAATACTATGCACTTTGTCAAGATGTGCAACAGTGTTTCGTTTACTCATTTGCAATGGTGAGAGCATGTGGTGTTTCGCAGGGCACATGTTGTTCACCAGTACGGTATGTGCAAGCGATCTTACTTGTGCTCGGTGCAGAATTGTGTGTTGTTGCCTGATCACTTTGGGATGTTGTCCTGGAGTGTGCCTTTATCCTCTTAGTGAATCCGGGTAATGTTCTGGAAGCCGGTAACGTGTGAGGTAGCTCTACCGGCATGGTAGTCGGCGGAGGTATTGCCTAATACCTGCGAGTAAGCCGGGACTCACACAAGCTATATGGCTCTTTCCGGAGGCTTGCACTTTGATGGAACGGTTTGGGCCACAATGGGGCAATGTGGCAACGCATTCGCTGGGGCCGACGCCAGCTTTCGCCCTGAGTACCAATCTGGCGTATCAGTTCGGTCTTTTACCCCCGCAGAGGCGTCTGCGCAAGCAGGCGTTTGGTGTGTAGCGACACCACGGACCCGAGCTAACGGGGGGGGGGGGGGGGGGGTTCGGCCCCCTCCCACGCCTAGCCGTGCGTGGGTTTTCCGTGTCCGGGGAAAAGGGGATCTTGGGGGTTGAGCTATTGCTGGGTGATTGGACCTTTAAGGCCCCTTAGCAGCAGCAACACACCCCTGTGGCTTCGGCTTCACGTAGACAGCACCTCTGGGCTGACCCACCCAGGGGAAATCGGCAGTCGCCTTTCTCTATCTCTCTTTCTCTGCATCTTTGTCTTTATCTCCCATTTCTTATCTGTCCTGTCGTCTTCTCTTTTCCATCGACTTCCAAATTTTCTGGCGGCAAGGGTTAACCTTGTGTGCTTATCCAACCTAGGATAAACCGTATTAGGTTATAGTGATGGCCTACTGCTGGCGTTGCACAGACGTGTTCACATGCTCTGCCACGTCCCCTAGTCGGGCTCCATGGTGGGTGGTAGGTGCCATTGCCGAACAAACGCTTTCTTTCATGGGATCACCAAACCCCTTCCTAAGTGATCGCCCCCAGAAAAGGGGGCGTACCGAAGGAGCCTCAGAGTTTTCATTTGGTCCTTGTGCTACAAGACACCGCTCATTATCATCATCATCATCACAGTGTGTAATGAAGAATCAACACTTGTTCCTAAAATATCATGTCATACATTGTGAAACCACAGGAAAAAAAGCAGCAAACAATCACCATTTCTAGTTTCCAGGTGCCTCATTGATGCCGTCGGCACTGGCTCCAAAGCCACCAAGATGGCCAGTGGGGACCTGCTAATAGAAGTCAAATACAAAATCCAGTATCAGAAACTAAGGAAGCTTGTTGCATTTGGGGACAAACCTCTCACCGTTACGGCTCACCGGACATTGAACACAGTGAAAGGTGTCGTATCAGACGAAGCTCTTGTAGACGTTACCGACAAACAACTTTTGGACTGCTGGAAAGACGAGAATATCATACATGTGCAGCGCATTAAAATTAGGCGAAATAATGCAGAATTCCCCACAAAACACGTTGTACTGACGTTTGGAACAAACACACTCCCAGAAACAGTCGCTACAGGCTATCTCATGCTCCGTGTTTGACCATATATACCAAACCCGAGATGTTGTTTCAAGTTCCAATGATTTGGCCATGCTTATCTCAAAGCTGTCGAGGGCAGCTCATGTGCGCAAGGTGCGCCACCATAGGGCACTCTGCTGATGACTGTAAGTCTGAGGCTGAGGCTCATTGCACGAACTGTGATGGTGACCATTCCGCTTATTCTCGCTCATGCCCAGCCTGGAAAAGAGAAAAATAAATTCTCACAATTAAATTTCAAGGAAATGTCAGTTTCAGGGAAGCCCGTCAGTGCGCATCACACACTTTTCTACAGAAGTCATCCGCCGAAGTGGTGCAAGGGGGGTCAGCACTACTACAGTTTTCTGCGAAGCCCCGGACGACGCCTGGCGTGCAGAGGCAACCACCAGCAGACCCCACTGGAGAAGCAGCCCTGGCTGCTCCGCCCTCTTTGAACACGGCCTTACGAAAGGCCCATGCGAACCCTGGCAGCAGCGAGGGCAACGCACAAACTATACAGGTCCCCTTGACCTGTGGCCTGGTGAGGGCGAAGGCTTTGTCTGCCAAGACAAAGCCTACCCCACGTACACGACTGTCTTGCGCCTCTCCAGAGGCGATGGACACCACTGACACACCGGCGTCGACTGCGCCGAAGGAGTGGCGAGAGCACCTTGACCACTCCAAAAAAGAAAAAAAACACCAAATACAGGGCCCCCTAAAGGCTCTGTAAAGTAAGTCACCCCCAATCTGTACTCACAGCACTACTTTACACCCAATATGAAAACACAAATTATACAATGGAACGTCAGAAAACTGCTTAAAAACCTCAACGATGTCCAAGAACTTTTGCACAAACACTCGCCAAAAGTGCTGTGTGTACGAGAAACGCACTTGAAACCAAAACATACGAATTTCCTTTGAGACCACATCGTCTTCCGCAAAGATCGAGATGATGCAATCGCATCATCAGGTGGCGTTGATATTATATTAGACAAATGCATAGCGTGTCCAGATTTGCCGATACAAATGGCCCTTGAAGCAGTGGACATTCGTGCTGTTGTCTCAGGGAAACCTGTTACCATTTGTCCAGTGTACATTTCTCTTCATTATCAGCTGCAGAAACAAGAATTTCAGTTTTTTATGGATCAACTACCTGAACCATATATCGTCCATGGTGATTTTAATGCCCACAGCCTTTTGTGGGGTGACTCGAGAAGTGATGCGCGAGGCCGCTTGATTGAGAACTTTATTCTTTCCACAGATGCATGCATTTTAAATAAAAGAACCAACATTTTCAGCCTGGCAAACAAAACGTATTCGTGCATTGATCTTAGCATTGTTTCTCCTACACTTTTACCTGATTTTATTTGGGATGTTATTAAAAACCTCTATGGGAGTGATCACTTTCCCATATTACTGAATACGCCAAAAGAAAATGAATTTCTACCTCAAGCTTTAACTTGGAAGGTAGACAGAGCAGATTGGGAGAAGTACCAGAGTCTTAGTACTATATCGTCGGCCGAGATTTTCTCTCTAGGAATCGACTCTGCCACTACGTATTTCACTGCTTTTATTATTGACGCTGCTTCAAAATGTATCCCCCAGACAAGTTGTGGTCCCTGCAGACGTCGTGTCCCGTCGTGGAACGATAACTGCAGCAATGCTCGCAAAAAGCAGGATAAAGCGTGGTGTCTGTTGCGTGACTGCCCAACTGCAGAGAATCTGATCAATTTCAAACAAGTCAAGTCTCAAGGGCGAAGGACGCGCCGACAGGCTAGAGAGAAAGCTGTCAGAAGTTTTTGTCAGGCATTAATTCCTATACTTATGAAGTTAAGGTCTGGAAAAGAGTGAAAGGGATAAGAGGCCGACAGACACACTCACTCCCTCTAGTATGCACAGAGGGTAACAGCCTTGAGGATCAAGCAGACTCCCTGGGAGCATACTTTGAACACGTGTTTAGCTCATCGCATTATTCTGATAGGTTCAAACGATACAAAGAGATAGTAGGAAGGCAAAAACTTGAACGTAAATGTGGAAAAAATGAGCCATGCAACAGACCTTTTTGCTTGGCTGAGTTGCAGGCAGCGCTAAACTGCTGCAACAAATCGGCCCCAGGCTCTGACCGTGTTTTATATTAGATGCTTCAACACTTACCTCAAGAAACACATAAAACTCTCCTCTGTCTGTATAACTCCATATGGGCTTCTGGCGAGATTCTCTCTGCACGGAAAGAGGCCATAGTAATACCTATTCTTAAACAGGGCAAAGATTCATCTTCCGTATCAAGTTACAGGCCTATTGCTCTGACTAGCTGCCTCTGCAAATTATTTGAAAAGATGATAAACTGCCAATTATTATAGTTTTTGGAATCAAACAAACTCCTCGACCAATATCAGTGTGGATTCCGAGAGGGTTGGTCCACCACAGACCGTCTCATCCGCATAGAAGCGCAAATACGCGAAGCCTACATTCATAAGCAGTTTTTCCTATCTTTCTTTCTTGACATGGAGAAGGCATACGATACAACGCGGCGTTTTGGGATATTGAGAGACCTCACACATTTAGGTATACGAGGTAATATGCTAAGTGTAATCGCAAATTATCTGTCCAATCGTACCTTTCGTGTTCGAGTGGTCAATGCGTTTTCACGACCGTTCGTGCAAGAAACGGGAGTACCGCAGGGCGGTGTTCTCAGTTGTACTCTCTTTGTAGTCAAAATGAACTCCCTACGATCGTGCATCTCACGTAACATCTTTTATTCAGCATACGTTGATGACCTACAGATAGGTTTTAAATTCTGTAATCTCTCGGCATGCGAGCGACAGGTTCAGCTCTGTGTTAAAAAGGTGTGTAAATGGGCAGATGAGAACGGTTTCAGTATGAATCCACTAAAGAGCTCCTGTTTTTTGTTTTTTAGGAAGAGAGGACTCTACCCTGATCCTCATATAGAGTTGCTGGGTGAGCGCGTAGCTGTCAAGAGTAAACAAAAATTTTAGGCATATTTCTAGACACGAAGGTCACGTTTATACCACACATTGTACCACACATTATGCCAAGATTGTACCTGTCTTTTACATATTTTTTTGAAGATAACCGCAAAGAACGACCACTCTACATACCCTGCTGTAAACGACACATCCAGCTCCTAGCCTTTTCAAAACTGACCCACATAGAAACAGCCCTTCTCACTGCGTGTTCGAGCACTAGCTTTGGACACAGGCTTCGCATTGCTCGAACACCGCGTAATGGCTCCTACTACATGCGCCCCGCCATGATATTGAAAGGTTATAAATTGTGACACATCCTTCATGATTGTGACAAAGCATGCCCCACCCCTACACATTCAGATGTACTTATGGGAATTGGCACACAAATATAGCTATCCTGAATTTTTCACTGATGCATCAGACTCGCGCGGGCGTATCCTGTGCAGCGGTGGGCCCATCTCTTTCGGATGCCGCTATTTTCCACCCTCACACGAGCATTTTTACAGCTGAAGCTTACGCATTACTGCCGGCGGCAAAACACAATAAAGAAACAAAAATAAGTAATGCAGTCATATACGCGGATTCATTAGGCGTTGTAAAAAGCCCTCAGAAAGTACAAAAATCCTATCATTACTTCGCTACACTCTCTCTTTTGTGCCACTTACGCATCTAAACAGCATGTAATAGTATGTTGGGTACCAGGCCATCATGAAATTGAGGGGAACGTACTAGCGGATAAGCTCGCAACATCAGTCTATGCGAACACTCCACAGTCATCTGTAGTTGTCGCCGTAATGGACTTGAAACCCATTTTGAGAAAAAAGCTGAGGGATTATTGGCAGCGTACATGGGACGGAAAAGTACATAATAAATTACATTTATACAAGCCTTACCTTGGTGACTGGCCACCAACATCTCAAACACGCCGTACAGAAGTAGCACTCTGTCGGTTACGTATCAGACACACATACAGTACACACTCACACCTCCTGACCGGTAGTGAAGCACCAATGTGTCAGAAATGCGGCGAATCTCTTAGTGTCCTACATATTTTGATACAGTGCAGTGAATGAGCTCCTATCCGAAAAAAGCATTTTCCAACATCCTACCGAGTACAAATGCCTCTTCACCCGGCAATGTTCCCTGGTAGAGATCCACTTTTCAAACATCATTCGTTATTTGCATTTTTAAAAGATGTTCGCTTCTTCCACGTGATGTACCCTGGAAATCTGTAGAACAACCTCTTACAAGAGGTTGTTGCTGCCGCACATGTTTGGACGCCGCAGAGACATTCGTGCTCTATAATCTCTTCATAGCTTATCATCAGAACCATTTACCACTAGTTTTCACTCTACACATTTCATGTCACTCTCAGCATTTATTCCCTATATGTTTACCCACCTTTAGAGTGAGGAATATTAGGCCCTTTTACAGCCACTCCTCATACCCATAGCCCAAATCTTTTGTCGCATGTATAGGCACTCTTTGGCCATAACGTGGCTCTTGCGCCAAGAAACACTATATATCATCATCATTTCAGTCCTAATCCTAGTCGTCACAAATGTCCCGAAAGTCAATACTCATTTGAATAAGTTGTGTGCTTAAAGAGGGGTTGCTTCTGCATTACCGTCATGCATGGGCTGTGCATGCCTATTAGGAAGAAGATATCATATGACACTTCAAGCGATATTTGTAGAAGATAACTTATGGTGTGGCAAATGATGACCATTTTTTTTCACTGCTCGCTGAAACACATCCCTTAACATAATGGCGTCCTTGCAGCTAACAAACGAATGTATTAGAGTTTCCAGCACATTGCATGGACGGGAGTTAACAGAGAAAATTATGTTTTCTTCTAAACAACGTGTTTACTGGCATTGTCTCAGAGCGTAGTTTATATAGAAGAACGTTTTAATTGGGTGGAATGTTTCTTTTGCGCACTCGTTTCAACACGCGTTGATTCGAAAGATCGGAGTGCAATAGTGGTACAACGGAGGCCGGAAGATCATGGTTAGTAGTATCCCTATACAGTTCCTTGTCGCACACTGTGTGCAGATATTCTACTGAAAAGCAAGCTTTACGAAACCGAGCTGCGATGGGGCCTTCCTGCATGAGTCCATAATAACGGGGGCGCTTTTAGAAGGTTGCTGAAACAAATATGTCTGGAAGCAAGTAACCAGTGTAACCTTCAAGAACAAACGAATTACAGAATAGAAATTGTTTCCAAAAAGGAATCCTGAAACACTCCGTCTGAAATTGAGGTGTTTTAATCCAAACGCAGTATCACCAACTGGCATGAGTATGTTGTCACGATTCACGGGCTCAAAAGACGGAGACCATATAAAAGTAGCTAAAATATGATGAAACACTGTACATAAAATCCCACGCAATTGATAAGTGGGAATACTTTGTAAAGCTTTGTCGCCAGACAAGTACTGCGAGATTCAGCTCTCCAAAATATTGAAAGATAATACGGAAAAATATTCAACCTGTCGCTCAAGTTTACAAACGCGTCTTTCCAGTAATGAGCACTGAATTAATATGCATATAACAATACACCAAGGTGCGTAGGAAAAAATCTTTCAGGTTGTGCACCATATCAGCCACCAAACCTGATGAGCATAGCGATCATCATCCAGCATTTTTCATTGTCCCCATGATGGGCTCTTCTCCACGAGCAACAAAAGAAGTGCGCCACCACGACCATCTTTCACCATTTTTTACACAGAAAGCTGTTCTGAGATTACAACAAGGGTTGGGCGCGCAGCCTGCTCCGCCGCTGTGTGTAACCACTATCACTGAAAGTGAAAAAAACTAGACAATAGCATCGAGAAGAGAACGGCATTCGTCCCTTGGTTCCCTGAATGCCAGCCCAGTGTTCTACCATGGAACCACGCTAGTGCTTGAAGCTTCATTGTGAAACTCAGGCAGGTTCAATGTCAGATAAGGAATCGCGTTAATGTGGGTAATACAACATTTGAGAACATCAAAAGAACAGCAAGGCGTCACACAATACGAAATACGTAACGAGTGGGTCCTCAAATGCTCCATTCTGTTACAAAAGCTTCAGGCACAATATTTCATTGTCGTCAGCCACATCATCATTTCACAAAATTGCTTTCAAGTGTGTAGGAGACACTACGCTTCTTCGAAGAATGACGAAAAATGCAGTGCCTTATTACTCCATAAAAATTATGATGGTTAATTGAGTAGTGGGTACAATGCAAGCGGGAATAAGAGATCGTAAAAGCTCTAAAAAGCCGTTCATCCAGCTTTTGCTGTGACTGTGCTGCATGTTTCGCGCAAGCCTTGCAATTTTGTTCTCACTCTCGCCATCATGCGCCTACTACTTCCAGCATATCCATTATTTGTTTTGTCATATGAATTATACTTTCCACGATATGCACATAATATTCCACCGTCCACTCACTCAGTAATTTCAATAGCGTAAATAAAATAAATAAAAACTTGATAATCCTCTCTAAGAAGGGGGGTCGATAAAAGAAATGAAATACAGCACGACCACAAGAAAAGAATTGTGCTTCAACATCACTCCTTGTCGCAAGTGTAATTTTTACACTCATACGTCCAATGAAATTCGCAATATCTGTATGCTTGGTACAGGGATGTTCGCGACGATCGCTGCGGTTTGTTGTGGTAGTTTTGTGGCAAGACAAGTGGGAAAGATTGATCACCTAAATTTGCACGCGCATGCACGCACATGCACGCGCATTCTGAAATAATTTGTTTGGTATGAACTCGTCTATTGTACTCACGAAAGCTTCGCAGCTTTAGTCTTGTTTTTGTTACATCATACAAGGTCATTCCACGCAAACAACTTAACCGCTCTGGAGACAATCACAAAATGTTTTCGAAAAAAATAGTGTGGATGTGCTGTATTGAAAACGGCTTATGCCTTGAGCCTAAAAAAGAGAAAAATATGTGATCACATGGGTTCCTCTCCAATTTCCCTGAATGTTGTCTTTTTGTTTGTGGGAAACTTCATTATAGGAGTCGAGCATTTCGTTTTTAGACGAGATATTAGAAAAAGGTGTTTGGGTATGGTGTTTGAAAGTTGGTGAAAATAATGAAGAATTTCCGCCGCATACGCCTCCAACAATTTAGGTAAAACTTAATGTTTTCATTTTTCGCCTTGCGATATTGCGTCTGGTTTGAGTATCTGAGTCACCAATGTCTGATCTGCGGAAAGTATATTTTGCTCAAAAAGTACTGTCAAACCCCTTAAGTTTCTGAATATGGTGATAAAAAATGAGAAATTTCAGAAAAGTATCATTTCTGTCTCCATTCTGAAGCATTTTGTGCTATGTAGTGCTCCAATTTAAAATACGATTGATACCTGAATAAAAAATGAATAGTTTTTTACACGTGATAAGCTTCAAGAATGCAATTTTCGTTTTAAAAATAGAAATGATTTCTAGGTACGCGATTGACCACTATCTTACTGTTGCTTCATACGGCAGCTTGTGGACTGAAGTTCCCCATTGTCTTCAAAGGCAAAACGCATCATTTATTTTTCTCTTAAAGCCAACATTCTAATAGAAAAACCAAGTAAAAATATGTGTTCATTTGCTTCTGATGGGGGTATAAAGGTTATTTTTATATGAAGCATCAGGAGTGCGAATTGCCTCTATGAAAGAAAATGACAGTTTTCTGAAATTCTTGATTGTTTTCTATAGTGTTCAAAAATTTTGAGTGACCTCACAATATTTTTTGCGAAGAGTATAACTTCCGTAGATTAGGTATAGGTGATTCAGATATTGGCACGAGGCATACAGTTGCAATGAAAGTAATGCACATATTGAAATGGAAAAAATGCTGCAGCAGCGATCCAACCAATACAACAGGCAAGTCAAGGGCATGTCTACTGCCGACATTTTCACCGCCACTAGAACCAACAACGACTGTCTACGTGAACTCATCCGTGGTATAATACGTAAAGAGTTACAAAAGGCTGGTGTAACACCTCATCCTACAGTAAACTCTATTGCAACTGTGATCAAGGATGAGCTGCACCAGGCCCTCCGGGACACCTTGCCTCATGATACAGCTGTGCCAGCTCCTGCTGAATACCGCCGTGAGACAACCTACGCGGAAGCTTTGAAACGCCCTGCTGCATTGCCACCATTATTCGTCCATCCTGTTCCTGCTGTTTCACTACAGTCAGCGCAGCACATACCGTACTACGAAGGCACGTACACGCCACCACCGTTGGCCTTTGTCCCTGGTGCTTCTGTCGCCCATCGTTCAGTGCAACCAATTCAGTACATCGACGATCGGCGCACGTCTCCTCGAAAGTCCGATGTTTGGCGCACACCTGATCGCCGGCCTCTGTGCTTTCACTGTGGAGAAGCTGATCACTTGTACCGCCAGTGCCCATATCGCCGTCTTGGGCTTCGCGGCTTCTCTGCGTACTCACCGCCACCCCGTTACGGCCAGAGACCGCGCGACATCGAAAACTACCTCTCCCAGCAGCATGCACCATCATCTGCCGGGCGCCAGTCGCGCTCGCCATCACCGAGGCGATTTTCATCAACGCCCCAGCGGTATTCTACCACACGGTCTCTCAGCCCCCGTCGGGAAAACTAGACCAAGCGACCTCTGGGGGCGGGGTCGCTGAACGTCGAAGCGCTGAAGACCTCACATTGACGCAGAACTGTACAGAAACCGGTCCGACATCACATACTGCTGCAAAGGATGGCCGACTTTCACTCGACATAGCAGTGACAATTGATGGTTGTGCAGTTAATGCGTTAGTGGACACCCGCGCAGACTATTCCATACTGAGCGGGAAACTGACAACGCAGCTGAAGAAAGTCATCACGCCGTGGCATAACTCGCAGATTCGGACAGCTGGTGGCCACGTCGTAACTCCACTGGGTGCCTGCACAACTAGAGTACAAATTCAAGGGTACACATTCGTAGCAAGCTGCCTTGTTCTACGCGAATGTTCCCGTGACGTCATTCTGGGGGTTGACTTTCTACAAGAAAATGGAGCTATCATTGATCTGCAAGAGCGCCGCGTCACGTTCTCAGCCCAGCGAGCAATCAACGTGCAGGATGGTGGAAGGCGTGTCGACGTACTCCGTATTTCTGAACAGAGTGTGACGCTTCCTCCACGAACAAGTGTTCTAGTCGACGTAACATGCTGTGGTTTGGGCGATGGCGATGTGGTGGCTGAGACAAATTTAGAACACCTCCTGCAGCAAGGCATTTGTGTAGCTAGAAGTGTAATACACCTTCGTGATGGCCAATCTGAATTTCTCGTAACCAACTTCAGCAACGAGCATCGACATCTTTTCCGTGGCACTTCGATAGCGTTTGCCCACGAAGTAGAAAACGTCACCAACTGTCTCACGTCGGAAATAGTGGATACCGCAGACACGTCACTGAGTAATATTGACATCAATCCTCATCTGTCCACCGTTAACCAGACTGCGCTACGAGCGCTCTTGTTCGAGTTCAGGTCTTGCTTCGCAACTTGCTCAAAGATCCGCCAGACGTCCATCACTCAACACAGGATCATCACGTACGAGGACGCACGTCCGATACACCAGAACCCCTACCGCGTGTCAGAACGTGAAGCGATACGTACGCAAGTCACCGAGATGCTTGACGATGGCGTTATTGAACCATCTAACAGCCCATGGTCATCTCCAGTCGTACTTGTCAAAAAGAAGGACGGGTCGCTACGCTTCTGCGTCGACTACCGGAAGCTTAACAACGTGACGAAAAAGGATGTGTATCCGCTGCCACGTATCGACGATTCGCTGGATAGACTTCGTCGTGCCCATTATTTCACTTCTCTCGATCTCAAAAGCGAGTATTGGCAAATCGAGGTAGATCAGCGAGACCGTGAGAAAACAGCCTTTGTGACTCCAGACGGCCTATACCAATTTCGAGTGTCCCTTTTGGCTTGTGTTCAGCACCGGCAACTTTCCAGCGAATGATGGACACTGTCCTCACAGGGCTCAAGTGGCAGACTTGTCTTGTCTACCTTGATGATGTGGTGGTGTTTTCTACCACGTTCGAGCAGCACCTTCACCGCCTGCGCAGCGTGCTGGAGGCAATCCGATCGGCGGACCTCACACTAAAGCCACAGAAGTGCCACTTCGGCTATAAAGAACTAAAATTTCTTGGACATGTAGTTAGCGCCGAAGGAATCCGTCCCGATCCGGACAAGCTTGCCGCTGTTGCCGAATTACCAGCTCCTGTCGATAAGAAAGCAGTCCGGCGCTTACTTGGTTTGTGCGCCTACTATCGCCGATTTATTCATGGCTTTTCACAGATAGCAGAACCTTTGACTCGTCTCACAAGGGACGACACGTCGTTTGTCTGGGAAAACGAGCAACAAGCAGCTTTTGATGAGCTGCGACAGCGCATGCCATCAGCGCCCGTTCTCGCTCATTTCGACGATGCTGCTGACACGGAGGTCCATACCGACGCTAGTAACATTGGGCTCGGTGCAGTGCTCGTTCAGCGTCAAGAGGACATCGAAAGAGGGATAGCCTACGCCAGCCGCTCTCTATCCCGTGCTGAGGCGAATTATTCCACTACGGAGAAAGAGTGCCTCGAAGTCGTGTGGGCAATCACCAAGTTCCGCCCATACCTTTATGGTCGTCCCTTCAAGATAGTAACGGACCATCACGCGCTCTGTTGGTTGGCAAGCCTGCGCGACCCTTCAGGTCGGCTAGCACGGTGGAGCTTGCGGCTGCAGGAATTTGATGTCACCATCGTCCATAAGTCCGGCCGTAAGCATGAAGACGCTGACACACTGTCGCGCGCACCCCTTCATGTCGTCAGTCAGGAAGCAGAGGAAGACGAAGGCTTTCTGGGCGCCGTTAGTGCATCAGACTTGAGCAAACGACAGCGAGATGATGCAGAGATTCGTCCAATCATTGATCATTTAGAGGGCCAGGGCGCAATCATACCACGTCATTTATCCCGCTCGTTGACGTCGTTCTGCCTGCGAGGCGGTGTGCTGTACAAGAAGAACGCTCGTTCGAACATTCGTGCTTACCTCCTGGTGGTTCCTCGAGACATGCGAGACGACGTCCTCTTCGCTTGCCATGACGAACCCACATCCGGTCATCTGGGCTACTCAAGGACACTTGCCAGAGTGAGCGAGAGGTACTATTGGCCAGGACTTTCAGCAAGCGTAAAGAAGTACGTCAAGAGCTGTCGGGAATGTCAGCGCCGAAAGCAACCATCTGTTAAGCCAGCTGGTTTGCTTCAGCCCATTGAAGCACCCTGCACGCCGTTCGACCAAGTCGGCATGGACATTCTCGGGCCATTTCCTATGTCTGTGGGCAGCAACAAATGGGTGATCGTCGCGACCGACTATTTGACACGCTACGCTGAAATCCAGGCGATCCCACGAGCCACGGCTTCTGAGGTAGCACAATTTTTCATGCGCCACATCGTGTAACGACACGGTGCTCCTTCCAGTATAATAACGGACAGAGGGACGGCATTCACGGCGCAGCTTACGGACGAAGTTTTCAAACTGAGCAACACCAGACACCGAAGGACAACTGCGTACCACCCGCAAACCAACGGACTTACCGAACGACTGAATAAGACCCTCGCAGACATGATCTCAATGTACATCGACGTACCACACAAAACATGGGACCGGATCTTACCTTACGTGACCTTCGCGTATAATACCGCCATGCAAGAGACCACGCGATTCACGCCATTTCGGCTTCTCTACGGCCGCGAAGTGCAGACCATGCTAGACTCAATGCTACCGTGTCAGGACGAAGACGAGTATGCAACAGACGCCAAAGAATTCGCAGAGCGGGCTGAGGAAGCCCGGCAACTCGCGCGACTTCACATCGGTCAGCAACAGCAGGCAGACGCACGACGCTATAATACCCGCCACAGAGAAGTGTTTTACAGCCCCGGAGATGAAGTTTGGGTGTGGACGCCCGTCCGCATCCGTGGCCTTAGTGAAAAGTTGCTGAGCCAGTACTTTGGCCCATATAAAGTGTTACGCCGCGTCAGTGACGTGAACTACGAAGTGGTTTCGGACTCAACACCCCATGCACGGAGCAGGACACGGCTGAGGCCGGACGTCGTTCATGTGTTGCGCATGAAACCATTTATTGCGCGTTGTTCGTAACTTTTCCTTTACCGTACAGCGTTCTTTGTGTTTTTGTTTATTTTGTGAACTTACTTTCTCGTTCATTGACGTTTCCTATATTGGCACGCTCTTCAAGTTTTACTTTCACTTTATCCGAATTTTCAATTATTTTTTCACGTGCCTATGTAGAAGCATCGCGGTGCTGCTATGTACTTTCCTTTCCTCTTTTTGGTACTTGTTTTTTTTTTCTTTTCGGAAGGGGGGATAATGCCACCAGCACGTAGTGGGTTGACAGCAAGAGCGGCTCTCAATCTGGAGAAAAAAGAATATCGCGTGCTTCTTCTCTGCTTGAGAGCCAGCCACGACTGACGCATCGTCCTAGTGCTAGCTACCTGGTGGTTTAATAAATCCCCCAGTACTTGTGACTCATCGTGACAATATATAACAATTTTGCTAAATTTCTTCAAATGTGTTCAGCAGAAATATTACGCTAATATGACTCAGCAACACTACAAGTACCACCATCTCGTATCTGTTCATCATATATTCATTACACACAAGTACCGCCATTGAGCAGACATTCTAAGGTCTAAACGAAAGATGGCTATTACTACATACACGGAACGTACGGCCCATGGCTTGAAAAACTAAGTAATAGAATAATTTTTCTCGCAAACAACCCACAGATGACATTCTGGGACTCTCGAGAGGTATCCACGAGACCGAAATTTTTTTATATCCGTAAAATTTCAGCGATGCATTACTTTTAACTCTGCAAACAAGCGATGTTTTTCGAATACATTTGAGATGGTGGCCACAATGGCTGGGACGTTTGGCGTGGAATGCGCCTTATGTCGATTGCGGTTTGTTTCTTTTGATATAGAACGTGCCCGATCAAACAGTGAACATCTGTGGATGTACCTATTCACGTAACGTGCTCCATTCGCTCCTCATAGCAGTGTGCAAGAGTATTTTTCTTCGGTATGTTCAGGCTTTCTTTTTGCTTCAGAGTATTGCTTAAGATCGAAAACTACCTCACTGACGCCGTTCACTACATTGGTCGGTAAACAAGCACAACGTTGTATATTAGCGGATGCTTGCGACACTGCCAGACAAGATCATTGGTATCGACATGATGATGAAAGACGTTGTCAGCATCAGCCTCTCACTATGCTCTTTTTTCCACCATGTAGATGGCTTGTTTTAATGAACGACTTCATTCGTAGTGGCTCAGATGAAGCACGGGTATTCCTCGAGAAGAGCCAAAATGCATTAAAATCTTCTTGTGTAGGAGGATAAATGTCTTCATAACGTCCATTTGGAAACAATGCAGTTTTCTCCAAGCTCTATGGTCCTCGCAGTGAGAAACACACCACCATAATGTCGCGCACATCCATTTCTTTCTCTCCTTGAATTTCCCCATCGGCGGACGACCGCTTGTGATAATTGTTCCTAAACTGAGATTATTCTAGATTGAATGTGTTCGCGCTTCTAATTACGCTAACGTCTGAATAAATGGCAGCAAATTTACGCTCGTTATATAATTCTCAAAGGCAAATGACCATAGCGCGATCAGAGGGTGAGGGCAGCTTTGCGGCATCGGCATCTTCTATGTTGACGCACCGCATTAGTACTGAACAGCGTTGACTCCCCTTTCTCATCAACCCCAGGCGGGGACATTAGCATTCATTGTTTAGGGACAATAAAGGGCCGGTGTCAGCCGCAAAGTCTACGCTCCAACGTTTACTTGCTCCAAACACCCGTTAATCCTCTCGGATCGTTACATCCCTACCTATCATCATTTGCCCAGTGTAAAACTTGGAATCAAATAAAGGACCCCTCAATTATCTTGAGCTAGGGCTCCAAAATATGCCGTCCCATTCTATGATGATACAACCAAATGCTTGTTTCCTACTATCGCCTGCAGGAAGTACCGCAATTTCATCGTTTACCACGTCATTATCTAACTAAGCACAATTATTTGCCTTTTGAAGTGATGAACCTAGGCGCTAATTCCATGGGGAAATATTGCAGATCGGTTTAAAGAATGTGCAATAACACAATTCCTCACTGTGTAATCGGCTCTTGGAAAACGCGGGTGTTGAAAGCATAGTCGGTTGTTGAATAGGTGTAGTTGCTATTTTCATAAGTGTTGTTTGATACGAAGGCTTCAGCAGGTGTAACGAATTTCTTTTATACAGAAGAAAAGTTGGCCCCACATCTACATGTTACACTGCAAATGTCGTCAAAATACGATTATCTGGCGTCTGGAAAGTGAAAAAAAAACGTTTATTTGATAGTCTGCGCAAGAAAATTGGTGAATGGTATTCTAGAGGCACTGCTTTAGTGTGCGTCGAACGTGCAGTGAAGGCGAACGAGTGCATCAATCCACGTCACACGTGAGACAAGAGCGCTATGTGGCAGTTATCTTGGAGAACTGAGTGCGTGACGTGCGCGCCCCTCTCGGAGGTGATAAGGTGTAAAGCGCAAAGCGACGGGTAGGTGCCACCACCGTGTACCCATAGCAAAGCATTGGAAACGCTTGCCTGTTCGTGCTAGCATTGCATGGTCAGCGCAGCGGGATAAACGCTACGGTTCTTAGAATTACTTATGTATGCCTTTTCTACTAAAATACACACATACAGGATATTGATGCGTTGCTGTGGTGCTTCGTATACGCGCAAGTATTGCTTTTTAATTGACAATCACACAAGTATGAACACTGAATATTGAGCAATATTGGTCGGTGCTTCGGTTGGGGTCTGCCGTTACGAGTATTGCATGGTGCTGTTTGTGGTATCGTTAAGGGCGGAAAAACAGACAAATATATAGACGGACCAAAATTTTTGTGTCGAAGGTCCCTAAAAAAGACTATCGTGCTTAAAAAAAGGTTATCACCCCGTGCCCGTAGTGTAGGTGATGGCGGTAGTAATTATGGATAGGTACACAGCCCACTTTAGGCTAATTAAGGCACTGCAGTTTTAGGAGCGAAGCACCTTAATGCGTGGGTCTGCTCATCTTTCGTTGTCGTATGTAGCCACCGGTGGCACATACCCGCTCTAGAGCGGGTATGTGCAGTTTTAGGGCGAAGCTCCTTAAGGCGTGGGTTGGTTCATCCTTCTTTGTCGTATGTAGCCACCGGTGGCACATGCCCGCTCTAGAGCGGGTATGTGCAGTTTTAGGGCGAAGCTCCTTAAGGCGTGGGTCCGCTCATCCTTCGTTGTCGTATGTAGCCACCGGTGGCTGCGAGATGGGAGATAGCTGTACTTGGACTGTTCACTAGATGGACGCATGGACGAACGCATGGACGAACGTAGCAGTGGGAGACCACGCTGCTTAGCTGAAACGTCAAGGACCAGCTACAAGTGATCAGGCAAGCCGAAGATGCCGCTAGGAGCCAAGGACTTTTAGCCGCCATCTAGGGGAGAAGATAAAATTTCTGGGAAACTTGTCGTTTTCAATAAAGTTGTTTCTCTCTCTCTCACTTACATTTTCAGACCTCCTGACAAGCGCTCTTCTAATGTATATACTTTTTAATTGTGTAACTAAAGCTACGTAACTTCCTCGGTTATTTTTGCCGGCCTTTTCTGTGTTCTTTTCGAAATTATGTCACTGCTGTTACATTGTATCGGGGGTGTGTCGAAGCGGCTCACAGTGCTGAAAATGTTTTTGAATATAATTTTTGGGAGCATGTGCGTGACAGTGAGACTACGAGGGTACACCACTTTCTCAATGTGTCCATCTGGGCACAAGTGCGAGTAGTTTTAAGTTTCTCAGTGGCATGTGGTTACACCTTCCTCGACAACAACAATTCTCCCGATTCCTCGCCTCTGGTGCCATTTCTAGGTGGAACAAGAACAGCTGAGCTAGGACGAAGAAAACGTTTGGCAGAGAAAACACGACAAATGATCATTTAGGACCAAACTTTTTTTCTCTTTTTTCTCTTTCTAGAAAACAAGCTTGCTTTATCATTCGTATAAGCAATAGCATTCATCTGAAAAAAAAACAGTGCTAATATAAACAGAGGTGAAGAAACACTACACAGTGACAGCCGCTGACTGGTTGCCGATCAAGCAATACAGCTTCAAGCAATACAGCGATCACGCAATCCCCTCGCACAATTTTTTATAAGCTATATGTTTCTGCGCATCTATGAAAACTTTCCACTCAGTGCGCCCGTCCTCCTGCGACGTTTCTCTTTCCCTGTTTAAATTAGCCCTTTTTTAGGTACACCAGTACCAACGATTAAGGATTCATTCAGATCTAAGGAAAAACGCACCAAGGACTAAATAGGATCATATATCCAGACCTAAAAACACTAGAAATTAGAGAAGCGCTGTGATTACAAAGCGCTCACAAAAAACAAACGTAGTACTACTGATAATAATTGATGGGTTTATACGTCCCAAACATGATGTTATTAACAGAGAACCGTATAGGAGGGCTCAGGTGATTCCCACCACACGTGGATCTTTAAAGTGTACCTAAAGGTAAGTATATGAATCTGCCCCATTTTAGATGCAGCGAAAAATTCCGGCATCTCAAATGGGGCAGCCGCGAAAAAAACACATGAAAAAATATGGTTTTGGTCATTCGTTACTACAGCGCAAAGGTTGAACAGCGAACGTGGCAAAGAAGTGCACGTCTCTCTGTCACTTCGTCACTAACCTCCAATCCTAACGTTTTGAATGCAATTTTTTTTATAGGCACTACTCAAAGTAGCAAAGCTGCCGGGGGATGCATCACTTCTTGCTTGAACAACGGGAAGATTTCTTACTCTATGGTACTTCCGAGCAGCTGTTCGTCCCTTCGAATGGGACATCAAACTCAGGATCTTGCACTTTTTCGCGCAAACACAAGGGACCCGGTATACATAACGTTCTGTCTCTCTTCTTTTTTCTCTCAAGGCTATGACTTCTTTCCGTTGAAGAACCAAACGAAACGCTGCTCTTAAAGTGATGGTGCTGTAGTGGGAGGTATGTTTCAATGCTGATAGCCTGCCATTGTCTTTTGCGAGGAACAAATTACGCTATTTTGTACCTCGTATTTTTGTAAGATTTCGTAACGGCGATGCTGGAGCGCCTTTCTTACCATTGCACCTCTTCCTCGCTTAACAATTCTGGAAACAGAAAACCAAAAGAAAAATAGAACAAAATAATGGTGCCTACCAGTGGGAACATACGAGGCTATTCCCATGATGTACAGTAATCTGACCTAGGCTTTTTGTATCGTACCGCTTTAGCTTCCTTGCAGCGTTGTTCTTTGCGAAATATGTTGAGCTGCTTTCATCTCAAGGGATTTCAGGTGAAGTACATTCCATTTAAAAACAACATGAA
This sequence comes from Rhipicephalus microplus, assembly GCF_043290135.1. NCBI lineage: Eukaryota > Metazoa > Arthropoda > Arachnida > Ixodida > Ixodidae > Rhipicephalus > Rhipicephalus microplus. The sequence goes on from NC_134701.1 coordinate 71,254,073, forward strand.
TGGCAGTAGCTTTTGTTTTCGTTTTCGTTAGTTTTGAAGCAGACGTATACTGAAATTACTCAAAATAGCTCTTGTGGGTGGAATAAAATGCACTCTGTAGATTTCTGTTTATTTTTTGGGGTGGAGCTTCTTTTAGGTACATAATTACCTTACTTAAAACATTCGCCACGTATCTGCGTGATGCGCTGTAAATGTCGTTGACAGACCATTGTATACTGTCTGGAGGCGCTGCGTCAGATATGGACACCATCTGGCAGTAAAGTCGGGAAATAAAAGCTTGTGTAGAACGCAGAGCCACTGGTAGGCGGAAGCACCGTGACGTTTTAGCGAAGCACAGGAAACACAAGTTTTTTTTGTTCATGGCCTAGCATTGTCAACGCAGCGTAAGCAACACTATACGGTGATTAAAATTAGAATCTATGCATGTTTTGTTAAATAAACATACTGCGTAGTACTTAAGTATCAATATTGTACCCATGATACGCATAATATTTACTTTTGGATCGCCGTTGTTAACAAGTATTTGCACAGCCACCAGATCACTCGTACTTGGCTCGCACAGAGAACAAACTCGGTGCGTTGTCTGTGCGTGCTGTCTCGGTGGTGGCCAAGGCTGACAAGCAAAGGCGCGTGGTAGGCAATGGCAAGGAGGGTTTTTGTGGACACCAGATGCTTGACCTAGAGCTTTACGAGCTTCACTATTAAAAAAGAGAAGCCGTTTCAAATTCAATTGCTAAATCAATATGCAGTAGATGCTTGATAGTTACACACTGAAAAATTAGGGACATTGTTTCCTTTGGACGTGACAAATTTTTTTCATTACACTGCTCTACAAAGAAACCTCTTTTCCTGCCGAAGCCGCCCCATATATTTGCAGGGGCCCTGAAACACCTTTCTAAACAACCATTGAATGGCGGCATCAAAGGAGCTCATTGCTTCACCAACCACCCACCAGAAAAGAGTTAGGATCCGTCAAGTACGAGAGCAGATATTTGTCGTGCACTGTGATTGCTTTCTCTCTATCCTCTCGTTCCGACGAACGTGCTTGAAAGTTACACAAAAAGCGATGACAATGGGGAGACAAGTCACGACACGTGTACTTGTTGAATTCCGTCACTTTTTCTTTTGTTTTTCCTTCGAACGAGCGGCTTACCTTTAGTTTGATCGCACGCGTATTAGCGTACACGCGCAGCCTTCTGCGGCGAGCACGGTAATTCGACTGCTCGCGATGAACAAATTAGCCAATGGCCGTGAACTCGAATACATGGCGCGGTTTTTTTACTGTTTCATTAGTTTATAAAAAAAGAAAACATTTTTTGGCGACTTCAGGAATTTCAGGCCACACCCTGCGCTATAGTGTTTCTCGGACGTGTTCTTAGGAGCTTCGACTACCAATCGGCAGTGTTTTCTGACCACGCTGAGCAAGCACTGCAGGCCCTCTAAAGGAAAAGTTTGGGACAAATACGCACAAGTAGGACGAAGACTAAGGAAGAAGAAATAGGGCCTGGAAACTGTGGTAAACACCTTTGCTTGGGACTTGATAAAGAACCGGGTAGTTCTAACGAAATACTTTTACTCCTATAACTTACAGCTTTTTAAATAAAGAGACAAATCAAGTGACAAATTTAATATTAAAAATTGCCAAAAAATCTTGACCAATAACAATATTTGAATGAAAAATAAAGTAAATTATAAACAGTAATATAGCAGTAATAATTGGTTTTACAGTCTGCAACTCTCTGAAGCTTTAATTAACTCCTGCAATGCATCGGCAATTTTCCCGTCACTGGATCTTACGGACAAATTCCCTAAAGAAATTGCATATGCAGTGTTTTACTCCAATCTTATGAGACGGAAGATGGCAGATAGGGTAATTTTGCGCAATGTGGCGAATTTTAAAAAGAATATTGGATAATGGCCTGTTGTCTCAGGCAGTCTGCAAAACCAACCATTAAGAGAAGGAGCCGGACAAGCTACGTGTAAATAAAATAAATAAAATAAAATAAAAAAAATAGGCTTGCGTGGAACGCGCAGCACAGTCAAAGCGAAACACGAAGAGCAGTCTTTCAGAGCCTATTCTAAACAATCTTTGAGGAAAGGCTGGACGCAAACTTTTTGGGCAGTCACTACCCCATAAATAACACTAATTTTCATGTAGTAGGCTGGCATTCACTATGCTATCCTTTGTCATTCTTCAGAGAAGTCAGGTATTCGTTAAACACTTGCAACAAATTTTGTGTTGAACTCAGTGGCTGACTATCATGAAGAATTACGCATTCCAGATACAAGATAATGTGCCACAGTTGAAATGTGATGAAGAGCAAGCTTTTTCAATACATTGGAGGATTAAATGACCAACTCATTACGTGATTCGCATTGTGTGCCGCCTGGTTGTTGTTTTTTTGCTGTTCTATAACGCGTTATTACTCATAATAACGCCAATTTTTTCCCGACATCAAGCCTGCCTAAGGCCAACTTTTCGAACGACTTCACGAAGCAACGGATTAATGGAGCCGACGACCCGTCTAACGGGTGCGGAGGTTCCCGAGTAACTGTCGCCTAGTCGGAGCACAACATCCTCGAAGTCTAGGCTCTGTGATTATCGGACTCTAATAGCCGTATACTTAAGATAGGGAACATCCGCGCCCTATGAGACCGGGGACTTCCTACACGCCGGATGTGTAAATAAATGGTATTTCTCTCTCTCTGTCTCTCTCTAGCACCGGCATGGCTTAGCAGTAGAATACAAGGTTGCCGCTGTGTACGCGGGTCTGAATTTCACTATGGCAGCACATGTCTTAGGTGTTCTTTATTTGAGTTTTTTTTATTTCGTGCGATAGGTGTTCCGGACACTGGTGGTGGCTGTGGACAACTACGGCTCCGCACGTGGCCCGTGTTGTGGTTTCATGAAGGGTTTCGCTGTAAAATTGAGATGTGGAGTTTGGCAGCGCAGCCTAGTGACTGTGACTTCAACTGCATTCGCGCGAAAAATTATACTGTTCAAGTGATGACATAGGTGTTGAAATTCCACTGTGTTAATTTTGTACAGGAACGAAAAATTTTTCTAACATCGTTTTCCTCCCAAATTTAGCCACTATATTGAACTTAGATGCTGCAATGTGTGAATAAACGGGCTATTTGACAATGACTCAGCTAAAGCAGCCGCCATTTCATTGCAAAAAGTCCCTCATGTCCCGGTACCAAACCAATTTACCCAAATGTATATGTGTCGGGAAACTAATGATTTGAAAGTACTCATCACTCGAGAGTTCCCATTTGCAGTGAGAGTAGAACACACTGACAAGTAATCAGCCCAAACTACGGCTGAACTAGTTGATGCTGTTACTTTACAGAGAGCTAGAACTATCGCAAATTATGCTACGAAAATGGGTACAACATCTGGGAGTCTTAGAGAAAATGACCAATCAAGAGAAGGTGCGAAGATCCCAAATCTACAGTTTGCTTCATTTTGCGAAGCATCTGTCATGGTGACTGTCTTTATTAGTAAATAAACCAGATAATCACTAAGAATACAAACTAAAAGCCGCTATGACATTAGTTATGCTTGTTATTATGGACCCTTATTCTGTCTAGAAATCTCCGCATAATAAAAAGTTGAAGCGGGTGCAGTCTAGGCCACCATGCTCCAGACAACAACTCGTGCTAGGAGACAAAAGATGTTTCGGAACACCTTGCTAGGGATTCATACAACTTAAAAAAATGTATGTAGCGCCAACGATCTAAAAACGTGACCTAAACGATAGGAGTCCAGCTTCTAGATACACGACTTAATTGCTGTAAACTTAGCAAGACCTAAACCAAAGCACAAGGCTTGCCTCTGGAAGATTACGAGAGGGCGAAGCTTATAGGTTGGAGCTCCAACGTATAATATAATATACATCCGAATTCAGGACCTCCCGATTGTACACTCGTTTTTTGTAAAAGGGAACATGCGATCACGTGACCTGCTTTCTATAACTACTGCCTACAGTATTTCGCAGCGCTTGTCCTGCGGCCATAACTCGTTGTTTCGTTTTCCAATAAATGACGCCAAAGCCCAACGCCTTTCATTTTGCTGTCAGTTGATGATGGTCCTGTAGGCAGCCGCCGCAGAGCACATGCCACGTGCTCATAACTTTTCTTTCATAGACAATGAGAGTGTACATGCAGTATATTGGCTAAAGCGCTTTCCCTCGCATACCAAAGTGACTATGTGTAATCTTGCGCAGCAATTCAACCGCCAACACCCTTTGCCTTCCAAGACATAGAACGATCGTATGACACACCAAGGTATTCTATCTGCTCTACTTGCGGAATATTCTGAAGATGATAACAAGGCGGAATATGAACGGGGTCCTTAAAAAAGAATGTAAGTACGGAACATCTTCAAACATATACACGCAGACGTATCTGATGAAGTCACCCTTCTAGAGCAGATGAGTATGACTGTAGTACCTGGTATAGAGTGTGAGCATTATTGGCCGTGGAAAAAGAGCGATATCGTCGCATAAAAATATGCGTGTGCATCCCGATGTCATGGGGTAGAACTCATTATTATAATAAATAAAACTAGAGAAAGGACTGCACATTGCGGAACGCCTGCTGTTTGCGCGTACGTAGACGAAGAAATGCCGCTTAGGTAGCATGGTATATTTTGCAAGAGAGAGAGAGAGAGAATAAGGAGAAATGTGGGGAGGTTAACCAGGGCTGAGTCGCAGTAGGCTACTCTGCACTGGGAAGACGAAGATGGGAAAGGGAAGTTATAGAGGAGGAGAAAAATGTCACTGACGGGGCCGACGCGTAACAGTTTCACATCACAAACAATGAAACAGGCCGGTGTCTTTGAGGAACGCAACAGCGCTTTCGTTGCCTTTCTTAGCTAAGATGGGCAGTGCCATGGTCCCAATACTTTCTCGACAGTGAAATCACTTCTGTCTAGTTGATTTAGAACACTGCGCAGATGAATCTTCTCGTTTGTGTATGCTGGGCAGTAACTTAAGAGGTGTTCAATGGGCTCATCGACGGCGCAGTCGTTGCACTCCACGCTGTCGGCCACGGCCATTGCAATCTTAAATGAGAAGGCATTGGTGAAGGCTACGCCCTGACGCAGACGACACAACACTGTACCTTCCTCCTTTGAAAGACTAGAGGGCAGCCATAGTCGTAGGGATGGATCAAGAAAATACAGTCGATGATGTGCGAATTTTGGTGACTGCCGCTTCTGGAGCGTCATGTTCAGCGCCAGCTTACTTAGGTAACCAGACGTGTCAATGCTAGAAAAAGGTATGGAAACCGAGTTTGCTTGCGGGAGTGCATGTCTGGATGCTTCAATGCTGAGGTTGTTGCCAGAGATGCCGCAATGACTTGATATCTACTGAGACACAACTTTGCGTCCTTGTTCGGTCGCATAGTGGAGTATTTCTCTGATCTCCCACATCAGTTGTTCGCACGACCTGCGATGAAGTGCCGACAAAAGACATTGGATAGGCGCCTTGAAGTAGCAGAATACTGCCGCTCGATGAGCCACCTCACTGGGCAACAGTTTCCGAACTAGTCGATGTGCCTACGTGACAAAGTTTGTAAGTGATGGTGTCGTGATGGGATGAAGGCGGCGCCGATGTAGCTCTTTTCGGTATTAAAGCCGTCTATGTATATGTGTATTGCGTCGGCATAGAAGGTGTGCAAACAGACCAGAGTTGCTTGCATCAAGGTCAAGGTAGAAATGACTTTTATATTTTTTATTCCTGGGATGGAAATGCGCTCGTCGGGTTGTCGTAGGCTCGACAAGGGGGACAATGAACGCGCCAAAGGTATAAAACCAGATGGTAGCAAAGCGCGGTGTGGAGCTGATGTCCTTAGAGAACGTCTACCACAGGCGTCGTTCTGGCAGAAATGCCAAATGGCTCCATACCATCCGCGAAATGTGCCGAATACGTGCTATCAGAACGTCTATTGTCATTTCAGTCGTAACCTAATGATTCAGAGCCAATATGACTGATCCAATGGTTGAGATAGCTCGTGGTAGGCCAAGAAAAACACGTAGTTTCTGTGCTTGCATGCTCTGAAGCGCTCGAATGTATGACTTGCATGTTTTAGTAAGCAGAGGAAAACTGTAGCATAGAACACCAATAAAAAGTGCTTGATATAGCTGTAGAATGAAATTCAATTACGGACCGTATCTTTTTCCAGCGATCACTTCAACTACGTGAGCAAAATATACCAGTTTCGCTTTCAAGTGAGTCAATTGAGAGCTCAAGGGGAATTCCACAATCCATGCCTGAATGTACTTTGGGCAGTTCATGTTGAGCAGCTGTTTAAGTAAAACTATATGCTCAACGCTGTCATACGCTTTCGCAATGTCGGACGAGACTAATGCGGCATACTTCCTTTTACGTCGAGCCAATTGAATGCGACTCTCAAGATCTACATGAGCCTCCTATATCGAGCACCCTGATCTGAATCCAATTTGAGACAGGTCTATAATTTTTCTCGTTAATGAAATTTATGATACGAATGTTTAAAACAAGTTAAATTAATTTCACAAAATTTGAGGTTAGCGAAATTGGCTTAATTTATTGGCACATCTGATGATCATTCGCTTCTGCAACCTCTTCTCGTTAGTATCGGTCTTCTTTCCCACTTTTTGCTACACTACACTAAATGCACGACTGTGATATATTTTATTCTTTCCCATCTGCTTGCCCTCATCCACCCTCAGTTCCGTTCTAACCAAATTTGAATATACGCTATGCATGTTATGCTATGCTTTTTATTGCAGCGGAAGCTGTTATGGGGTCACAACAAGGATCACGTGCGCCGTTGTTGTCCACTGCCGTCGCCGTCGGTGTCCGTAACCATCATCACACAAAATAGGAAATAAGGTAAATAAAATACACCGTTAAAATTCACCAAGAAATTTAACTCGGATTCTTTGTATGTGAGCTGAGCATTCTTTCACAGAGCCACGCTGCTGCTTGAAACTACGTTGCAAAATGACCTAGGCTTGATGTCTGGCAAGAATCACGTTACTATGAGTAAAAAAGTGTTTTAGAACAGCAAAGGAAGAACCATGTGTCACACATTGGGAATTGCGTCGTCCGATTCTCCAACCCTTAGCAAAAGCTTCAGGCATGATGCTTCATCGTTGTCAGCCACAGCATAAAAAATGCACAAAATTTCTTGGAAGTGTGTGAAGTGAAATGCGCTTCTCAGAAGAATAACAAAATATGGCATAGTAAATGCCTTCCTACTACGCAAAAATGTAATGATTTAAGGCGTAGTGGGCAGCCTGCAAGCTTGCATGTGGCAGTCGCCCAAACAGTGTTTGAAAAAACCTCTGAACGACACTTTTCTAGCTTTCTCTGGGAGTGTGCTGCGCGTTGAGCACGGGCCCGGTGTTCTTTTTTATTTATTTCAATTTCGTTTTTTTCTCTTTGTACTTCCTTCCATCTTTGTGTCTGTCTTTATTGTTCTTTCTCTCGATCTTCTTCTTTTAGCTCATCTGGTGGGTCAGGTGGGTCCACGCCTTTGCTGGGTCTACTATAAACCGAGATGAGCAGACAGCGTCAAGATGTAAACGGCCAGATTTGTAAGAAACCGAGTAGTTCTAATCTTGGAGCCGTAGTACCCATCAACCAAGGCGCCCAGTGGGATCCTTCTAGGAAGAGAGCCAGCCAAGTGCGTGGTGATTGGTTTTGACGGTGAAATGTTGACCATGGAAATAGGGCCAAAATTTCGCTACTGCCCAAACGAGAGCAAGGCATTTCTTGTCGGTGATTAAGTAGTTAATATCCGCCTGTGAGAGGAGACCGCTAGCATAGGCGATAACGTGGGCGCAGCCGCTTTTATGCTGGACAAAAACAGCACCGATTCCGCGGCCGCTGGCATCGGTGCGGACTTCTGTAGGGGTGGCATTCTCGAATTGGGCCAGAACAGGTGGTTCAGTCAGTAATGCGATAAGTGTAGAGAACGTCGTATTCTGTGCAGTGCCCCATGTGCAAGAGACATCTTTTCTCAGTAGGTCTGTGAGAGGACGGGTGACTTCCGCAAAGTTGTTCACAAAACGTCGACAGTACGAGCACAGATCGAGAAAGGTGGGACTTCCTTAGTGCAGGTAGGAACAGAGAAGTTGCGCGCGGCTCGCACTTTGTTGGGATCAGGGCGTACACCGGAGGAGTGGACAAGATGGCCGAACACGGTTAATTGCTGATGTCCGAAGTGGCACTTTGACAAGTTCAGTTGGAGACCAGCATCGCCAAATACAGCCACCATTGAGAAAAGGTGGTCGAGGTGGCTTTCAAAGGTTGGAGAAAAAACGGTAACGTCGTCAAGGTAACCTAGACAAATTGACCATTTGAACCAACGCAAAACAGAGTCCATCTTACGCTTGAACGTGACCGGAGCGTTGCATAGCCCGTAGGGCATGACCTTATGCTAGTAAAGACCATCGGAGGTGACAAAAGTGGTCTTGTCGGGGTCCACGTCGTCGACAGCCATTCGCCTGTACCCTTATCCTAGATAAATAGAAAAAAAGTTGGCAGATCACACGTACAGTGGGAATGGATGATATGCAAAGCACGAATTAGAAATCTTGATATGTGACTTTAAAATCAGCACAACGTTGTGAGGTCGAGGTAAATGATGTCGTACATGACTTCCGTGTCATGGTTATTAAGTTTGGATGTGTCGTTTACCTTCGTCATCCATTCACGTCACGTGATACTGAATGTAGTATATGTGGAGCTAGCGAAACCGCCGCAAGCACGCTATGAGCGTGCAAAGTTGTCATGTTTTTACGTAATACGCGTGTCAGGATTATCATGTTTGCGCAAATCATATAATTCGTCATCCATTGACGTCACGCAACACAAAACTTTGTATATGTGGAGCTAGCGAAACGGCCGCGAGCCCATCATGAAGGGCCCAATATACTCCAATGTAGCGTTGACACGCACGCACACTTGGCACAGCGACGCTACGTAAGCAACACACGAGCACTCTATAGCCTGACGCACGAAACGACGTGCGTCAGGCTATAGAGTGCTCGCTATGTCGCATTTCGTGACGCATCGGCACGAAATTCGACATGCTGCATTTTGTGCCGATGCCTCACCCAGACAACACTGTGTCTCCCTCTTTTCATGACGGAGGGATGCCGGACACGCTGCAGCGCGCATGCGTCAAAACAACGCAGCGTGGTGCGCATGCGCCAAAGCAACGCTGCGCGGCGCGCGCCTGTGAGTATATGGCGAGACCGGTGCCTGGCGTTCCAACACCGGCGTGATGCGACGAAATGAACGCTGGCAAGCACGCGCAGCGCGTCATGTCGAAATTTTTTGACGCCTTGACTCTGGCATGTAGTTATGTTCTCACATGGCTCGCATTTCATGATTGTCATGTTTGCACCTGTCAGATATCTTCGTCATCCTTCGGTGTGACATATTACCAAATTTTGCATATTTGAAGCAAGCGAAATGGCCGCGAGTGCATCATCAGTGTGACATGTAGTCATGTTGTTACATAACAAGCATGCCTTTAATATTATGTTTGCACCAGTCACATACCTTCGTCATCGATTCACGTACCGTAATACAAAAATTTGGTATAAGTGGCGCTAGCAAAGCGGCTGCGAGCGCATCATGAGCGTGGCGCGTAGTCATGTTGTTACATGACAAAAATGTCATGATTTTTATGTTAGGGTCTGTCGCTTCTGTTTGCCATGCAATCATTTCATACCATACCAGTTTTGCAACATGCCATGGGAACGAAACCACCGCGAGACCTGCCAAACCATGAAAGGTAAATCATAACATTAATGACATACATATCATGATATTCTTGTTATGACTAGTCAAATATGTTTTTCATACAATCATGCTATGCCATACCAAATTTGGTATTGATACCATTATTGAAACGACCAGGATTGCTAAAAGTTGTAGGTGGCTAGACAGACAGATAGATAGATAGATAGATAGATAGATAGATAGATAGATAGATAGATACGCTGAAAGCCACCGAAGTTTGCTAAGAAATGCTTCGGATTTAATACTTAGCGCTGTGAAGACAATCCAGGGCGTCGTCTATGCATGGTAGCGGGTAGAAGCCTTTTTTAGTGATCTTGTTCAGATGTCGGTAGACAACACGGAATCACCAAGAATTGTCGTTCTTTTGACAGGAACTACATGGGAAGCCCATGGACTACATGATGATTCAATTACGCCGTTGGCGATCATTTTGTCGAGTTACGCTTGAATTATGTGACGCTCAATTGGAGATATGCAGTATGGCCGTCGATGGACAGGAGAGTCATCAACGGGGTCAATGGGGTGCTTTACCGCACTAGTTTGACCCAGCGGACGGTCCCAAAAGTCAAATACGTTCCAGTATCAATAAGGACGTGAAGGAGTGCGTCAGCTTGATGCGGCAAAAAAACTGACGCGATCATTTTTTTAACGTGAGGAGACGGGCTTGCTTGCGAAGATTGAGCATATGTGCAGCTGGAGTGTCCAGCATCGTTGGAAGACATAGCTAAGATGACGCATTCGTCAGAGGGAGTCAGCATGACGAGGGCCATTCGACGCAAGTGCACTTGGGCACCCAAAGCCAAGTTGAGCACAGAAATGCAGGCGTGGTTTTCAAGTGACTGAATAACAGTGTGCGGTAAAGTATAATTGTGAGTCAAGAGAATGAATGTGATGGGCGCTAGCACATAGTCGACATCAGATACAGGTGGTAAGGGCGTAACAGTGATGCAGGTAACAGTTTGCGGTGACAAACGGGCATGCTTAGCAGAGCACGTATGTGCTTGGGGTGTACTCGGCGGATCAATCAGGCACAGTAAGTAAAGTTGCACCGTACCGGCTGAACAGTCGATGAGGGCGAAATGAATTAACAAAAAGTCAAGACCGAGGATCACATCATTAGTGCATTGAGAGAGAACAGAGAAGAGAACTGAAGTTTGACGGCCGGCAATAGTAACGCGTGCAGTACAGACGCCAATAACAGCAGCTTAACCACGATCAGCAACGCAAATACTGAGTGAATGGGCCGCAGTAAGTACTTTCTTTTAGCGGTAATCAATGTGCAGGCTCATCACTGTAACGTGTTCGATGTAACAAACCGAGGCGACACGTTGCTAAACAAGGAATGACCAACTGGTCGTTTATTCTTGACGCTTATATAGCTGCGTGGGCAGCGAGGGAAAGAGATAGACAAGGAAGGAAGTGCAAGGATACGCGATAGCCCGTTGTGATACATCTTTTCTTCATCTAATTTGGACTCATAATACCAACCAAACAAACAGCAAACAAAAAAAAACAAGTGAACTAGCACGCCTGACGAAAGTCTTCTTTGTAGCGCAGGCGCTTTGGCTTGTTCCGGGATCTCGTTGACCTGCGAAGTGTTGGACGATTCGGATGAGCCTCCCGTCGATTCTGTTCGCTCGGTTTCTTCAGAAACCCTGGTGCTTTGCGGGTTTGAACAGTGGTCAGCCACGGCTGCGTCACACGTGCCATGTGCCGGTTCCGAGCCTTAGGCGAGTGGTCCTACGCTATTGGGCGGCTCGAAGTCTTCCATTACGCTCTCGTAGCCGTTCTCGTTTTCGCAGCGTTCGTGTGTTGGCAGCAGGTGTTGTCGATTTCACCTCAGCTGCCCTTGACTTTCCGTTTTGACCAGATATGAACGTGGCGCCACCTTCTTAAGTACCGTTGCTTTACGGGACCAGTTCCTATTCTTGATCCGAACATTGTTGCCTGCATCAAGGGGCGATAATGGCTTATCCTGTAGTGATTGCCGATGTTTCAATACAGGGCACTCTCCATCGGCGTTAAACTCAGGGACCGTTGACCGAAGACGACGACCTTGCAGCAACTCTCCGGGCGACCGTCCGTCTTCTAAGGGGGAAGATCGATGAGCCAAAATGCTCAGCCAGAATTCCTCACGGCCCTCCGTAGTTTTCTTGAGAATTAGTTTCACAATCTGTACGCCCATTTAGGCTAAGCCGTTTGAGCAGGGGAAATTCGGGCTAGATGTTATATGTTCAAAGTCGAACCGTTTTGCGAATGCAGAAAATTCACTTGAATAAATTTGGGCCCATTGTCGGTGCAGACTTCCGCAGGAATGCCACAGCGAGAGAATATGGCGGATATCTTAGAAATAGTTTCCGCTGCTGTTGTGCTCACCAGTCTTTCAACATCTGGGAAGTTCGACTGGCCGTCATACACCACGACGTAAGAGTCCTTTGCAAACTGAAACAAGTCAATTCCGACCCGATACCATGGTCGTTTCGATGTAGGCCGTTGTACAAGGGGCTCGCTCGGCTGGCTGTAGGCGTATCTTTGACACACTTGGCATGTTCGTACGAGGTTCTCAATGTCACTGCCTAGTCCTGGCCAAAAAACTAGCCTACGTGCCCTGGCCTTGCATTTTTTCTCTCCCATGTGGCCCTCGTGTATCCGCCCCAGAATTTCTGATCTCATACTTTTCTGCATGACGATCTTGCTCCCTTTTAGCAGTGCGCCGTCCACTGCCGATAACTCCGATGTGAATGGCTTTAGTTCCCCTTGAATCGTCGCACCTTCTTTCAGTTGCTCTAACACGCTGCTTAAGTACGGGTCGGCACGCGTCTCTTCTTGAAGTCGTTGCTTATTTCGTCTGCTTACCAGGCTTGAAACCACCTGAATTGCGTGGACCTCCATGTCTTAAGCTTCATCAGCGGCCCCAGGCAGCGTGGCAGTACGGGACAGCATGTCTGCGAGCACCAGGGTTTCCCAGGGATGAACTGCAAGGCGTAGTCGTATTTTAAAAGACGGATGAAAAGTCGTTGCAGTCTTGGTGGCACGTCCGCAACACTTTTTTGGGCGATGGCGATCAGAGGCCTGTGATCAGTTTCGACAAGAATCCTGCGGCCATAGACAAACGGGTGAAACTTTTCGCACGCATATACTATAGCCAGCGCTTCCTTTTCAATTGGAGCATAGCGTGTTTCACTCTCGCTCAGAACCCGCGATGCGTACGTGACTGGGTGCCAGTCGTTTCCGTATTTTTGCAGCAAGGCAGCACCAATCCAGCTTTTAGAGGCGTCTGCAGTTGCTTTCACTCTTTTTATGAATCAAAGAGCGCTAGTATCGGCGGGTTCATCAATGCGTTGCAGATCTGAGCCCACTCGTGCGCGTGTGCTGACGTCCATTCGGACACCCCAATTTCCTTCAAAAGACCCCGAAGTAGTGACGTCCTGTCACTGAGCAAGGGTGCATACTTGCGGAAATAATTCACAATGCCCAACACTCTGCGAACTGCCTGTTTATCTTTCGGTTGCGGTATAGCCTGTATGCTCTCGATCAACTCTGGACTGGGATGGACACCACTCTCGCTGATCACGTCACCAAGAAATGCTATCTGTGTCACACAAAACATACATTTTTGTGTGTTAAACGCCATCCCAGCTCGCTCCGCTCGCTTTAGTACGGCTTTCAGCCGTTCATAATGCTGCTCTGTCGAGTCCCCCCAGATTAGTATATCATCAATGTATACACGCACGCCTGTCAGGCCTTCAAAATTTTTGTTAAAGTCGTCTGGAAGACCTCACTTGCTGAAGAAATTCCAAATGGCATCCGCAAGAACCTGTAGCGACCAAAGGGCGTTGCGAAGGTGCACACGCGTGACGTAGCCTCGTCCAACGGTATCTGATGGAAGCCTGCGTTTGCGTCTAGCCGGAAAAAGTATCTTGCGCCCGAGATTTTACTTTGAATGTCCTCTCGAGATGGCATAGAATAATGTTCACGCTTTATGCTTTTGTTTATGATCCTTGGGTCCATACATAAGCGAAGACGGCCATCTTTTTTTCCTTACTACAACTGAAGGGCTTACCCAATCGTCAGGCTCGTCCACTTTCACGATGATTGAGGCCCTTTCCATGCGGTTCAGCTTCCTGACGAAGCTGCTCCTTGGTCGCCAACGGCACCCTCCGGGCAGGCTGCACTGCCGGAATGGCATCCGGTCACAGTACCATCGTGTACTGTTGCTTTACATAGCCAGTTCCGCGAAATAGTTGTGGAAAAGCCAGCTGGGAGCGTCTTCTCTTGAGTCTACCGCATTCACTGTTGGAAACAGTCTGAATTTCTGACATGTCTTGAGACCAATGATGGCATTGCAACCTTTCTTCACAATAAAAAATGCAACGCGACGTTCTTGGCCGTTTAAATTCAGGACTTCTGTTGATACTACCACGTGCTTGTTAATGCTTCCGTTATATGCAGTAAGGACTGCCGTGCTTTTTCTTGGCTCCGTTGCTCGGTTGACACGCCGGAACGAAGACAGAGGTAGTAGGTTGGCTGGTGAGCCAGTATCTACTTTAAATTTCAGTTCTTGGCCGCATATCAAGCCACGCATTGTCCAATCTGCTCCCACACCATCCGCCACGCCGCACACGCTGATGTTCAAGATATCGAAATTATCATCCGCCTCTTGTGCACCATCCACTGGGTCAACCTGACGCTTTCTGCAACACGCCGCAAAATGATTCTGTTTCTTGCACACGTAGCAAAACTTTCCCCGAGCTGGACATTCTTCTGGAGCATGGACTCTTCCGCACTGACGACATCGAGACTGGTTTTTGCTGGCTTGTTGTGTACTTCTCGTGTACTTCACTTGCCGGGTTTCCTTCAACCACTCTGCATTTTGCTGCGCAGATACTTCGGTTGCTTTCCACATTTGATCAGCTTTCTGCAAAGTAAGGTCTTTCTCGCTTAGCATTGTCTGTCTGAGTTTTTTATCGCTGATCCCAAATACCGCTGGGTCCCTTATCATGAATTGTTCAAGGTCCCCAATGTTGCAGTGTTTCGCTTGCTTCTTGATGTCCCTCAAAAATCTTTCAAACGGTTCTGCCTCCTCTTGTACTCGAAGGAGGAACACATGCCGTTCATAAACTTCATTGCCTTGCTGGACGCGGTACTCTTCAAACTTTTTGACCAATGTTTGATAATCTTCTTTGCTCTCACCTTCGGAAAACGCGAAGTTGTTGTACACATCCAGAGATCGTCACCTGTGGCGCTGAGGAGTAGGGCCGCTTTCACAGCTTCTGTCCTTTGTTTTTCTGACAATGTGGCTGTGAAGAAGAGCTCGAACTTTTGTTTAAACTGCAGCCAGATTCTTCTCTGGTTTCCGGAAAGCTGCAGTGGTGGTGGGGGCTTGACGACATCCATTATGCCGCCAAGACAAACCCTTCTGACACCATGTAACGTGTGCGATGTAACGAACCGAGGCGACATGTTGCTGAACAAGGAATGACTAACTGGTCGTTCATTCATGACGCCTATATAGCTGCGTGGGCAGCGAGGGGAACGGAGAGACAAGGAAGGAAGTTGAAGGATGCGCGATAGCCTGTTCCGATACAATCACAGAAATATGAGCGCCAGTGTCTCCAAGGCTTAAACAGATAAACCGTCCACTTCAACGTCGATCAGGTTTTGATTAGTCGGGAGCGTCAAGAGAGGAATTGGAGAGCAAGTCGTATCAGCAGCGTCGCCCCCAGGAGCTGCAGCCGCTAGTTTTCCGAAGAAAACCGCCGGGCAAATGACGGGGACGGGGAACGAGGTGGCGCTGGGGACCGGTAAATCTACGTCGAGGGGAAGGTGAGTAACTGTACTGGGCAGCGATCGTAGTGTTCAGGTCGTATTTAGCTGAGCCATCACGCCATTGAGGTTTCTGGCCATAGAGATGGGCTGGTGAATGGAGGTTGGAGAAGCTCGGGTTTTCTCAATACGGTGAGGTTCACGTGCTTCGGCAATGACGGGAAATGTGTCCAACTCATTCACATCGAAAGAAAATCGCCCTGTTGTCAGGCGTCCTCCACGCATTTGGTGGCGGTTACGTGGAGCATGGTGGCGATAATGCTGTGGGTGGCTCTAGGTAGATGAACTGACAGCGTCGGGATGGTGCACAGTGTATACCCGCGATGGCTATTTCTTGGAGAACAACGGCCTGTATTAGCGGTAAGGTCGGCTGAAGATCACTCGGTTCCAGTGCTCTAAAGGATGCGGGTGATATGTTTTCGGTTTCACGGCGTACTACTCTCGTGGTGTCACCGGAGTGTGAATTGGGCAGGGTCGCTCTACGGAGATCCTCACAAGTTGACGTCGCAGCAGTGTTGGGAAGGCCATAAAGTAGTGGGCAGTGCGATGACTTTTAGCCTCTTGAAATAACATCTTGAACGGTGGAGCAGCCTTTGCACACAAAGAGGTTAAATGTATCGTCTGCGATGCCCTTGAGCACGCGAACTACCTTGTCAGCTTCAGCCATGGTAGGGACAACTTTACAGAAAAAGGCCAGCAAATCTCGTATAAACTCGAGGTAAGACTCCGTGGACGTCTGAACACGTGTGCCAACTTCTTTCCTAGCGGCCTGCTTGCAGCCGGCAGACTGACCAAACAACTCAACTAATTTGGCCTTGCATACGTCCCAGCTTGTGATCGTGTCCACATTGTTATTAAACCACGCCTTGGCCGTTCTTTGCAAATAAAGGTGATGTTTTTTAGCGTCAACGTTGGGTCCCACCTGTGATTTTCGCTGGCGAGCTCTTGAGTTTAAGCCATTGCCCCGCTGCCGCGCTGTCCATTCCCGAAAAGTTGCCAGGTTCGCGTGGTGGAAAGATTACGAGATAATTAAGGGAGGTCGGTGCCATTGATGCCTCGGGCGTTGCAGTTGAGGTAGCGTCGCTGCCAGTGGACATGTTGCAAGCATCGAGTAAACGTCCGCTGCGTAACTCCGTCATGCGTCGTTGTAGCCCAGCACTTTTCAGCAAAATGTTGCTTGAAGGCATACGAGAAACTAGGCGTTTTAAGATATATTTACACACCGCCAACGCGCAAGCTAAGATGGAGAACAAAACTGCACTCAGCTCCCAAAATCACGTCATCTTTCTCGGTGCCTATCTCACTGATTAAGTAAAACACTGTCTCGTAACAACATTATTAAGTAATCGCCTAGCGGTTGAAGGGTGCACTAGGGGTCGGATTTTGCTATAGCGTTCAACTGTTGAAGGCGAAGCTTAAGGGTGCCCCAATTTTTTTGTTTTCTCCTTTACATTTCTCCTCTCCTCTATTTGCCTGCCTTGAACGCGTTCTTCAGCGATGCAAGATGCCACGGCTCAAGTTTTATGCTATAGCGGGACGGCGTTTCGCAAGCCCAAACAACTCAGCTGTTAAAGCATATGCTACTTCCTCTCCACTGAGAAGTCTTCTTATGAACAGTAATAAAATGTAAATATGTATATATATCTATACTTGTCCACGCTTGTTCGCTTAGGTGCCTAATGTTGGGGAAGTCGTGGGTGTAATATCTTAGTAATTGATTATTGTAATCTTTGTTCATTATGACATTTCGCTACTGTCGGGGATGAGGTGGGAAAGGGGCGAGGGGATTAAAAGAGCAGGAGCGGCTTGATGTCCTGTCTCCACAGAGTCAGGTTACCTCCCCTACAGCAATCGAAAAATGCCGCTTTCACAACTGTTTATTACATATATGTTTTCTGCGTCATGTTCGGATTTCATAAAATTGAGTGAAGGGGCCGTGTTGGCATGCAGTAGAGTTATTAAAACTTCTGTATTATTTAATTGCCGTATTTTTTATCTCTAAATGAACACGAAGTTGATGAAAATATTTTGCTCGCAACTTTATTGTTTATATTTGTTACACAGATTGACATAACGAAGCAAGAGAGCTCTGTATGTGCAGCTGGTTTCGCGGTGAAAGTCTGATATATATTTTCATAATTTGTTTGCCCTTGTTTTAAAACAACTCGATACTCTTCAGAATACATTCCTCACTAAGCTGTGGTATTTTACGAAGAGACGTCTACCTCACTGAAATCGAATCTTCGCTTTTCAGTTTTCAGTCCTAATACTATAATTAGACTGCAAGAGAGGCTAAAATTTCAAGTAAACAGACACACAAGAAAGCCCTACAAAAGATGTCTTAAACCGGAGCACATGAACATCGCCTATAACTTAGTTGCTATCCTATCTGCTCGTTCAAGAAGTTTTCCCCTTTTTTAAGAAACACTTCCGGCTGCCCTCAGTTCCTCTTCTGCTCGCCATGCGCTCGTGGTCTCAGTTCTCGGACTCTTCTGTGCCTATCTGAATTGCTAATGCGCTTCCGTCAAGGCAGCTTCTCTTTTCGAAACGTCTCTTTGCAAACTGCACGGTGGAACCACCTTTCAGACGTTCTCGCTTCCTCCAAAGTTTGCGACAAGCGCTACATATAAAATCAGTCACAGGGAGCACAGAAAGAGCCGCACTTTCCCAGTAGACATGACGCACTAAGCCGTGCACCCAGTCAGCTACCGTAACATGCTTCGTTGCAGTGTTGTGCTGGCACGAGCGTGGTTTCCCTTTTTAGCATCATAATTTAGATATACTTTTGACACAGTTCCACAATAGGTGAGCTGGTGCATAGTATAACAAATTATTTTTTGTGCAACTCAGATAAAAAAAATGGCAGCTTCGCAGTACTAGTACAAAAGTGGAAGGAAGTGCGGAGCTGGGCGGCCCTACCTGTTCTTTTTGGGTTTTATCTTTCTTCTTCCCTTTCTTTGTTTTTGAACTTTTCGACCTAATTTTTTGTGTTTCTCTTATTTATCTCTTCCTTTGTCTTTACTTTCTTCTCTTTCGTAGTTTTTCTATTTTTTTCTTATTTTCTTCGTTTCTTTTGTCTTTCGATTTCTTGTTTGTTTTTTCTTTTCCTTATTAAAGTGGTTTGCATAAATTACACCTAGCTACGACAGCATGTAACGATGACTGCATAGGGCAACCCGGCCTCCTCAAAAGCTTCACGTTAAAACAAGAGAAGGCAGGATAGAGCACCAGGACAGGACAGGACTGGCGTCTTATCTTCTCTTGACGTTTTTCTTTCTTGTCTTAGTTTACAGTTTTTTTTGTCTCAGTTGCGCAAGCAATATTTTGTTAGTCGCAGTTTCTTTGTAATAATAGGTCCTCTCGGTTTACCTGCACCGCCTGTACAAGCTTATAAGGTGCCTCATCTCGCAATTCGTATCAGCAGAGCAGCACTGGAGTCTTCTGAATTACCCTAATCATAGCAAAAGATGGCGGTGAATCTCATTTTCTCCTGCTCCTCTTCCTCTTTTTTTACGCTGCCGGGTTGGTGTCGTCTTGAGCACGCGCTCACAGATGAGCACAGTGCACACCATCGAAGCGTAGGCGCCCCGTCCACGTCAAAAGGCGGGATGTTTCGAAATAGTGTTTGAGCATCATAAATTATTCACATGTACAGTTTTTCACCTGTCGATGTTAGGTCTGTCTTCATTGAAGCACTCTGTACTAGCTTTTGCAAAACCAAGTGAGACACGCAATGCACCAGTGATAACTTTGTTTAGATGAATTAAACATCAGCCATAGTAAAACAATGACCGATGGAAGTCGCGAACAACATGGGTATCAAACAATTGCTCTATACTTTATTGAAGATGTGCGCAGTGCATGTGCACCGCTTATGGTACTATAACACCGCCTTTACTTCAGCTGGTTTTATATATCGCGGGTTCAAATCCCGGCTGCGGCGGCTGCATTTCCGATGGAGGCGGAAATGTTGTAGGCCCGTGTGCTCAGATTTGGGTGCACGTTAAAGAACCCCAGGTGGTCGAAATTTCCGGAGCCCTCCACTACGGCGTCTCTCATAATCATATGGTGGTTTTGGGACGTTAAACCCCACAAATCAATCAATCAATCAATCAATCAATCAGCTGGTTTTATTTCTTCAATATACGCGGAAAAGTAACGTACTGTTTACCTAAAAGATCGGAACAGCATTATAGCCTAAGTTTGAAACTAGCATCCTTCTTAATCGGCTTTATACCTAAACTTCATCCTTCTCTTCTTTCCTGCCCCTGCTCTCGTGCTTCTTCTTCTCCTGTCCCAAGGCTCATACCACTTCACCCTTCCCGTTTTTTTATCTGCCCCTCCTGGGGTAAAATTTGACGACATTTTCATTGAAGCACATTCAACTAAGGCACGTTCAACAATATACCAGACAGTCTTCAAAATTTCGTTCTAGGTGGCTGTCTTGGTGACAGAGTAAAAACCGTAAAATTTGGCACTGTCACCTCTTATTCCTTTCCTCAATAGTACAAGGTCAGTGGCTTGAACGTCTGCAATGTCTTCTCGATGCCTCTTGTCAAAATTCTTTTTGATTTGTTTTTGGTATCTCTCCACCACTTGTGATGTAACGGTGAAGGCAACCTTTATTACGCCCAGAAGAGACGATGAAGCGACCACGCCCAAGGCACAGAACTCAGACAAGCCAAGTCCTCACAGCAGATGAA
The DNA here is from genome assembly GCF_043290135.1 of Rhipicephalus microplus. NCBI lineage: Eukaryota > Metazoa > Arthropoda > Arachnida > Ixodida > Ixodidae > Rhipicephalus > Rhipicephalus microplus. Next base: position 71,274,408 of record NC_134701.1, read on the forward strand.
GATGACGACCACTCATGATGATGAATATGTGTAAAGATAGTAGATGTGCTTAATAAATGCCTACAATATTGGTATTATACCCAATAATAACCTTAACTGAAGAGAGAAAATCAACACTGTTTGCAAAAACTTGTCTTTCAGTTGCTACTCTCTCGTGCAAGCACGTCCATACCTCGACTTGAATTTGATGTGACAATATATTTCAGTCTATTTCATTGCCGCCTCAACTACTGTTGTGTGTCATGAGGCCAACAGTAAATGACATATCTTACTCCTTTATTCCGATTACAGAAACAAGCTCTGCGTCTGATTATTTGTCCCTGCTGCGTTTTCCTTCGAGTAGGCTATTTCAAAGACAGCGTGTACTGCCATTTACTGACGTGCGCCGCTACAAGATTTCCTGTTTAGCAAACAAAATAATAAACACAAACACGCCTCTTCCTCTCGCCATTTTACGTTTCTGTCGCTAAATACGTGACACGCTAGCATTGGTAATCTTAACCTTCCTTTGTGTTCGAATGTATTGCAACTCATGAATACAGAGTTAGACAAGGAGAGCAGATAAGTAGGTCTTAAAATTAATCTGCAGAAAACGAAAGTAATGTACAACAACCTCGGAAGACAACAACGCTTCAATATCGGTAACAGTGCACTTTATGTTGTAAAAGACTACGTCTACTTAGGGCAGGTAATGACTGTGTAGCCGAACCACGAGACTGAAGTATCTAGAATAATAAAATTGGGTGAGAGCACGTTTGACAGGCACTCCCCAATCATGACTGGTAGATTGCCACTATCCCTCAAGAGGAAAGCATTTCACAGCTGCATCTTGCCGCTACTTAGCTATACAACAGAAACATGGAGACTTACGAAAAGGGTTCAGCTGAAATTGAGGACGACGCAGCGAGTGATGCGATGGAAATGATAGGTGTAACCTTAAGGGAGATTTTGATAGGAGAGTAGATCAGGGGACAAACTAGGTTTAAAGATATCATAGTTGAAATCACGAAGAAGAAATGGACATGGGCCGGGCATGTAGCTCGTTGGCAGCATAAGTGCTTGTTCTTATGGGTAAGTGATTGGATTCCCAGAAAAGGCAAGCGGGTTAGGGGAAGACGAGAAGTTAGGTGGGCAGATGAGATTAGGAAGTTTGCGGGTATGAAGTGGCAGCAGCAAGCATAGGACCGAGTTGACTGGTGGAACATGGAAGAAGCCTCTGTCCAGCAGTGGACGTAGTCAGGCTGATATTGGTGATGATGACGATGATGATGCTCAAACGTATACGGCGAAACACTAATCCATTTTTCGTGTGCAAAGTTTTGGAAGAATTTTCCTCTGGCAATAGAATGTGTTAGAACTTATGACATCTCCCGCACACGATACTTTATATCTAACCAGACACTTTCTTGTGATTTTAGGCATCCTTACAATTGTTCTCATGTGTCTTGCCTGTATTATGTGACCATTATTTATTCATTTTTTGTATAGCATTAGATCGCTCAAGTATGATGGTTTCACAATGATTTATTTCTTCCCGATAAACTGCTATTATTTATTTTTGGTTACAACCATTCTGTATTGCGCCCTTAACTAACCGCTTAGGCTATGGGTTCGAATATTTTTGTACACATTTTCTATGTTATATTGCAATTAATTCCCTTTTGATTGATTTCCGATTGATCGATTGAAGCTGCCTTAAATTTTATATGACACTCAGGGCTCACAACACAAAAAATTGATAGAAACTACAGTTGCCTTCAGCCACAACTGCATGCCAAGCTCTTGAGAAGACCACAAATCAACTGCAAAAGTGCATCCCGTATCACACGGAAATAACTGTTATGCTAAAAGACTACCGTCAAATCGTTTTTACAATAACTTCGCGATATCCTCCAGTGTTTCGTCATTCGCGGGATTTCGAACAGAAGTAACAACAAAGTTCAAATGAAAAAAAAATTGATGGTACGCGAAGCACGAATTAGAAAGAATAAGATGTCACTTTAATATCAGCACAACTTTACGACGTGGAGGTAAATGATGCGGTACACGACTTCCGTGTCATATTATCATGTTTTAATGTGTCGTTTACCTTCGTCTTCTATTCACGCCACGTGATACCAAATTTTGTATATGTGGAGCAAGGGGAACGGCCACGAGAACGCTATGAGCCTGGTATGTTGTCATGTTCTTACATGAGCCGCGTGTCAGGATAATCTTGTTTGCACAACTTTCCTGTTTCGTCAACTATTGAGGTCACATAACACCAAGTTTGGTATATGTGGAGCTAGCAAAACGGCCGCGAGCGCATATTGCAGGGCCCAATATACTCCAATATAGCATTGACGCGCGCGCATGCTGGGCACAGCGAGGCTACGTTAGCAAAACGAGAGCACCTATAGTCATACGCCAGGCGCGACCAGCGTCCGTCGGCGCGGCCCAACGGCAACGGGCACGAAATGCGACATGCTGCAATTCGCGCCCATGCCTTGCCCAGACAACGCGGCGTCTAATTCTTTCCGTGACAGAGGGACGCCGGACGCGATGAAACGTGCATGCGTTAAAGAAATGCAGCGTGGCGTGCACCTGCGAGTATATGGCAGGAGTGGTGGCAGACGTGGCAACGCCGGCGTGACCCGACGAAATGAACGCCGGTGAGCACGCGCACCACGTCAGGTAGAAATTTATTGGCGCGTTGACTGTGGCATGTATACGTTCTCACATGACACGCATCACATGATTATGATGTTTGCACCAGTCACATACCTTCGCCATTCATTGACGTCACGTAATACCAAATTTTGAATATGCAAAGATAGGGAAAGTGGCGTGAGCGCATCATGAGTGTGGCATGTAGTCATGTTGTTACATGACACGCATGTCATGATTATCATGTTTGTATGTGTCAATTACCCATGTCGTCCGTTCGCGTCGCGTACTACCTATTTTGGTACATGTGAAGCTATCGAAACGGTCGCGAGCGCATCATGAGCGTAGCACGCAGTCATGTTGTTACATGAGACGCATTCAAGTTAATCATGTTTGCCCCAGTATCATACCTTCGTCATCCATTCACGTCCCGTAATACCGAATTCGGTATAAGTGAAGGTAGTGAAACGGCTGCCAGCGCATCTTGAGCGTGGCATGTAGTCATGTAGTCAGACCTTCGCCATCTATTCACGTACCGGAATACAAAATTTCGTATAAGTGACGCTAGCATAACGGGTAACAGCGCATCATGTGCTTGGCTTGTAGTCAGGTTGTTATATGACACGGATACCATGATTTCTATGTTATGGTCTGCCGCTTGTGTTTGCCATGCAATCATGTCATACTATACACGTTTTGCAACATGCCAGTTGAACGAAACCACCGCAAGAGCTGCGGAATCATGAAATGTTAATCATGAGAGTTATGACACCCATATCCGTATCTTCATGTTATAACTAGTCAGATGTGTTCTTCATACAGTCATACTATGCCATACCAAGTTTGGTATTGTTACCATTCCCGAAACGGCCCGCAGAGCTAAATGTCATAGGCGGCTAGATAGATAGATAGATATATATAGATAGATAGATAGATAGATAGATAAAGAGATAGATAGATAGATGGATAGAGAGATAGATAGATAGACAGATAGATAGATAGATAGATAGATAGATAGATAGATAGATAGATAGATAGATACGCTCAAAGTTGCCGAAGTTCGCTAAGAAATGCTTCGCATTTAAAATGTATATTAAAACCCTATGCAACAGCGCTTGCTACTATACCGATGTGATTCGCACAAGCACGTGATACAAAGCTCGCGCTAAAACAGGCCGCGTTATAATAACAGAAATGCTTACGAATTGGATGCCTTCCGTCATTCACGCGCGACAACAGTTGGGTGAGATTTTCGTATATAGGCGGCAAGTAAAATGAACAAACTCTGTTCAACGGCGAAAAATCTGCTGCCATCACGCACTGCCCCGGGGGCGTTCCCACTCTGATCTGCCGAAGAGCTTTTCTCTACCGATCTCGCTCGTCTGTGATAGACGCTGTTTACTCTGGCTGCTCGATGCATCGTTCATGAGGAGTACAGAGCGGGCAGCCAAGCGTTCAGTGACAGCTCTACCTCATTTTCCTCTCTACTACTCCGCTCTTTGTATAGCACACCCGACGCTTATCCACCTTGAACAACAGCCATTTGTTCTAGACGCCTCCGCTCAAGTGGAAGCGTTCGCGTTTAGCTACATACATGTTTTTGTGCTCTTGAGATTGAAGTCACTCGTTTGAGCTAGGCCATGTTGCAAACTTCAATTTCATAGGAGAACAATAAATTTCGTATCGCGCAATAGGTGCTTTATAAAATTGTCAAGCCATACTAAATTGAAACGAAGTTGCCAACTACACCACGCTTTGTGAGCCCTTATGTTTGTTGAATAGAAGTTCCAGATAGAGAAAAAGAATCGGGGGCCTTTTCTAGCCCCGTCACTATTTGCTTCAAGCATGCACACCAATGAATGTTTCAATGGGAGGATTCAATATTACAAAATAACAAATTGTTATGAGGGTTCACAGAAGGCTACACTACTGAAAATACACCTTTTGCGAGGTACAGGATATCGTGCTGGCTATAGTGATGCAATTATCTGAAAAAATGGCTCAGCTTTCTGGCTACATTCAGCACCTTCTAAGTGCGCTATTAGAAGTGCAATAAACCTGGCCATACTGCAAGTATACGTTGAAAACAGTCGGCTTTGTCATTAACATTTTTCACACTACAATGATTGCCATCTCTGAAATACAAGTAGAAACAACGACGCCATGGCGAAACTGTGGACACTTATCTGAAACGAATTCTCGCTTTAGTGCTTTTGTATATGTTGATAATTTTGAAGGGCAGTGAAAGCCTTTCTGAGTGGTAACTCTTGGTAACAGAAAAACAGTGTATCACGTGAGCATCTTTAAAATGCCGGATGGTTTTTACGCATTTAGCGAAGACAACAATAAGGCAAAAAGCATGCTCTACTTCACCTGAATCTGCTGTATGCATCCTCAGTGCACGACCACAAGTACGTACGCTTTATATTAGCCTATTGGCTCCGATTTCATTTGTTTTAAAATGCGCAAGGCGTGATTTCGCATCCTAGGCTTCGCTCGGCAGGGCTTCGAACGCCCAGAATGTTTGTACGTGGCGTGTTGCTGTAGTGCGGAGCGCATGCGCCAAAACAAAAGTAAATGTGTCGTGCGAGATGGCATATAAATATTTACAGAGCCATTCCACTCTGTGAACATTTATTCCAATGAGGCCACAGGACATCATACTTGTTTAGAGGAGATGCGTTTCCTTATTGTCTTCATTTGGGCTTGGTAGTTAATACGACCATCTGATGACATTGGTTTTCTCTCATTGGTCCGATTACAAACGGGACATATTCTTTAAAAACTTTACCCGTTACTTAATCCTCAATGAGTGTTTTATTGAGTTGTATTAGACGAGAACATCAAGCCACTTCTTTCTTCCTCAATATACGCGCATATTTAAATAATTGCCAGCTTTATCATTATATATAACATTATTATTAACAGGGACCTCCTGCAATATTGTGTGAAGCGGGTCACAGGTAAGCCCTGTATTTCACTGTATCCAATGACCAGCCAATTCACATACTTTTTGTATAACCCTGTATTGCACTCCGTCCAGTGATTGGACAAAGAACATCGCTTTTGTCTTGTTTACGCACGATCGCGAAGCATGCGAGGGGGATGAAAGAAACGCGAAAAATGCGGGACGGTGTTTTAAACACGCAGTGACCATGGTGGCAATAAAATACGCTAGATTTTTTTCTTTGCATCATGAAGGATTGTAGTGTGTGTTTATCACCATCCAAGTTCGCCCTGCCAGTCTTGACCTGTACATCGTGATAGATGTTTGTTCAAGCAAGGGCTGAGCGTTCAGGTGGTGTCGGCCATGGTTTGTCATGAAAGTGCCAGATTGCCGAACATGTGCCAGCCCCCTTCCTCAATTATTCTTTAAAGGAACACTAAAGAGCAAAACAATCTATCACGTATTAGTGATGTACAATTTCGCAGTATCCTAAAAATATCACTCTTTCCGTGACACAACGCTTAGAAAGTGAATAAAACGCGCAAAAAGAAGATGCGGGTGATGTCACCATCCTGAGATTCCCGCACCAAACACCGTGACGTAAGAACTATTCAAGACGTCTACTGAGTCCTACGTAGCTTCTCATCAATAAAAAAACAAATTACTGTAATATTGGGTGCCTTAGACTTATCATACGAGGTATCAAAAAATGTCATCGAGGCATTGCCACGAAAATACGAAAAAATACATTTTCGAATTTTTTACGTCACGTGCGAAAAATTTAGAGCAAAATTTAAAAAAAGAAACTCAAACCTTTATTTCTTCTCCTGATTGATTGATTTGTGGGGTTTACCGTCCCAAAACCACCATATGATTATGAGAGACGCCGTAGTGGAGGGCTCCGGAAATTTTGACCACCTGGGGTTCTTTAACGTGCACCCAAATCTGAGCACACGGGCCTCGACATTTCCGCCTCCATCGGAAATGCAGCCACCGCAGCCGGGATTTGAACCCGCGACCTGCGGGTCAGCAGCCGAGTACCTTAGCCACTAGACCACCGCGGCGGGGCTTTATTTCTTCTCCTAATAATGAACTTGTGATATTAGAAGATACAGAATTAGAGTGTTCAAACGGCAGTTTGTAATTAAAAATCAAGTCATTTTTGCTCATTAGTTTCCCTTTAACAAGCGGGGCCCCTTCCTAGCCATGTAAAACACTATTGATTTGTTTTCCTCGTCGTAACAGCGTTTTGTCTCTCTCAATAAAAACACTTACTCTCCTCAATGTTTAGCTGCTAACATACGTATTGAAACTGTTGTATTGATACAATAAAAGTCGCCTTAGTTTGTACAAGTCAAAATTTCTTTGAAACGTTCGAAGCAGGTGACATTTACAGCACAAAAGTACAAATTACAATGTGAGTGAATAGGTGAAAGTGAGAAGTCAAAAATAAGAATGAAATGAAAAGCCGAATGTTGACTAAATAAGATCGCAGCTTAACAACAATCAATGTTTGATCACGTTAAAGACGTTTTATTTAAGTTTTGTATTGATCTATGTAAACACTTATTCCATAAATTTCCTTCAACCAAGATAGAAATCACCTGCTGTACCTCTTTCTAACCAAGTGACATCCAGTAAACCAGTGAACTTAGTTTGTGGAACATTCTGACCCGAAGAATCGACGTTCTTGCCTGCGGTATCTTCAATGCTTGACTAATTACTACAGTATTTCGTTTAAACAAGGTGCAATTCAAAGCGTATTAAAGTTGAGCTACAACGAAAGATTAAAGGTCTTGTCGAAGAAACCTTCATTCTAAGCAGTGCTTCATAAAGCAAGCGAAACATCCAGAAACTGTTGAGTGGGGATGGTTGGTTTGGCTTACATTTGAAACATCGCAATAAAGAAAACACACAAAAGTAGACTCATCAACACGTGCGCTTATTCACAACTGAGTGCTTCATTCAAATAAAAGGGAAAAAGAAAGGAGAAAGAAATTTAAAATAAAAGTTTGGCGAATTGGTTAGATGTACAGAGTGGGAGTCAGCGACATACGCGGCGCAAGAAGAATATAAGTTACGAGGGCGTTGTAAGTATGTTTTTCTCTGATAAAATTGCAATTGATAGTTTTCCTTTATCATGCCCTTTTTCATGTGTGCCGTGTGTCACATCCACCTAACATCTGAAGAACAAACTGGACATGTCCACGCGATCTACGTACATGAAAAACAAAGATGAAAGACTAGCCGCGCAATCAGATATTATCCAAATAGTCTGACTGACAATTGAGCAGTAAGGCAAAGAGGTGGCCGAAATTGATTTGATGAGTGTTGTAAAAAAATCAGTGCGAACGAGACGTAGCGCGGAAAGGCCTCAGTACGAGTGCTATCTAACAACTGAATATCTGTTTTTACTCAATTTTACATGTGAATTACAGAGTAAAAACTGCATTTAGTTTTTATACCTCTGTTTCTTTTTTCAATTCCACCATATTTGCTGGTATGTCTGCTCACGTTCCCATAAATGACTGCATAGTTACTCTTACGGTCATTTTAGGACTATTAACACGAGAGCGTTAAAGAACCGGTTTTGAAGAAATTTTAGTGTCAGTGTCGAAGTTGGCGTCGTTCGTTGTGAGCGAAGAAAAATTGGGGGGCCCTTAAGCGTGAGGCTGCGTTCGTACGGCTCCTGTGGACGCGCAACTAAATCTGTGTTTCTAGAGTTTTTTCTTCAAGTGTTCATGAACTGTTGCTCGCATCACTTCCAAAAAGTCATCAGGATCCTACCGATACCATATTTGACCACAGTGAGTGAGTTTTTGTCAAGATAGGAACAATTTCTTTTCCTGTGAAGCGGTGCCCTCTTTAACCCTAACGAGTGGCTTGGGAGACCACACTTTTGCTGTGCTTGTTCTCGCCTGCGGCGGGCCCTTCGCAGACCCAGTGCGCAGAATTCTTTTCTCATGATGGAGTATGAACTGCACAGAGAGGATATTTCAGAAGAAGAGTTTACTCAAGATAAAGGTTGGCAGTCCGCTGGGGCCAGAAGAGTTGGCGCCAAAACACGCACTGCTGACTCTAACGCGCCATCGTCGCAGCCGGGCGCACGCCGCGGCAAATTGATTGGCGCTGCGCTGAAGTACAAAGTAATACGGGCGGGAAAGATGCCCTCTCTTCCTCAAGATGACATCAAGATTGTGATCCGGCAGAGAGGTGGACTCAATATCTCAAAAATTGGCGCAGCTACGGTGGCAGACGCAATACTAGTTGCCACTTGCAATAGCCAGGAATATTTGTGCCAGGATACTCTATGCTCAAATCTGCAGCAAAATATTATGGTTTCTATTACTCCCAAACGCGAAAACGCAGACCGATACGTTCGGATGAAGCAAATACTCATTTCGGGCAAGGTGCACGAGCTAAGTGCTTATGATACTGCCCCACACACCACTTGAAAAGGGGTGATTCGCAACGTCCCTCTTCAAGACAGCCCTGACGTCATCGATGCAAAGATTGTCAAGACAAATAATCTACACGCCTTAGCAGCCAAGATAATATCTCAAACTGGCACGGTGATCATCACTTTCAACGGGCATCGTATACCGAACTTTGTCAGGTATGGACCAGTGCTGATGCAATGCTCACTCTACCGCAAGCAAATCGACGTGTGTTATGCGTGCGGCCGTCTTGGTCATCGCACTGACGTGTGCCCCACTCCCGGTGACACGAATTGCCGAGGCTGTGGTGCCGCAAGCCCCGACAAGTGACAGGTGTGTATTCCCAAGTGCAAAATGTGTGGTGGCCAGCATCTCACGGCTAGCAACGACTGTGCTCAAAGGTTCAAGATCCCGTACATTGTGTGCCGTCATCGCAGTGAGCACGCCAGAATGGCTGATGCTGCTTCACCGTCCCCGAAACGTCACCTCGACACTGCGGACGAGTTCCAGTCTTCGTCACCCACCACGGATAATCAGCGCAGAGGACGCCCCCGTTCCAGGGGACGCTCGGGAGGCTTCTCCGGACCCAGGCGCCGTGGTGCCTCCAAGGGATGTTCCGGCTCGCGCTCCAGGTCGACAGAACGTGCCCGGGGAAGTTCCACTTCTCAGCTTCGCTCCACCTCAAGGCCGGGGCCCGTTTCGTCGGGGCCGACCAGGTCCCGCTCCCGCTCGCCCGCCACCTCTAACAGCAAGAAGCCGACGCTCTCCTGGGCAGACAAGGCCCGATGAAGACGTGAGTCTCCTAGAGGCGACGAAACGAATCGCTGTTCTCCCCACGCGAGTGAGCTCGACGAGATGCGACGAGCTAACAAGCAGCTGAGGAAAGAAAATGCGCAGCTTAAGCAAGAAATGAGCAGGCTAGCTGCGGAGATGGCGGAGATTTAAAAGCTCGCGTCCTCGCCCCCTTCGGCACAGCTCGCCCCAACCCCGATTGCCATGGATACGTCTGTGGCACTTCACAGGCCTAGCAGAACCAAGCGCCGAGCGGTTGAGAATACACAAGAAGAAGAGGTGGTACACTTACTGTTGGAACTCAAGGTTTCCTTCGTCAACTTGCAGGCTGCATCAGCGAAAATTCAAGAAGCCGTGTCGCACCCTAAGGTGGGGTTAGGAGCACTGAGTGAACGCATAAGCAAGCTAGAAGAGGTCGATGCGAAAATAGACCCCTGTCCGACTCCTTTGCAGGTCCCAGCACAACGCAATGTACTAGCGCCACCGACTGAGGGCACGATCCTCCGGGCCACTATAGCTGCTCAATCATCCCCTCAGCCTAAACATGGATAGTGTGGACGAAAACTTCAGAATCTGGCAATGGAACTGTGGCGAGTTTACGCACAAAAAGCCCATTCTACAGCAATAATAAAACTCTAGATGTTAAGCCCAAAGTCATCGCTGTTCAGGAAGTTGCGTCTGGCATCCCCATCAAACTCCAGGGTTACCTAGTAGCGTCATCACATTCAGGAGGTAGGGGAGTAGCTATACTTATCAGCAAAAGGTACAATTACTTATCGCGTGACCTCGGTGCAGTTGCCGATGGCATTGAGTACGTAATGACTGAAATTATCATGAACTCACCCAAGAAGGGTCATCGAAGAAATAGCCTTTTTATTCTCAACGTATACTGCAGTCCCAGTTATCGCGGGGCGAGAGCAAACTCTCTCCTCAAAAAGCCTGTGAGCACGGCCATAGTTACCCCCTTGTCATCATATGGGATTTCAACGCCCCATACAGCGTGTGGGGATACATGTATGATACCCCCAAGGGACGCGAGCTATGGCAGACTGCGACAGAAGCCTACTTGAAGCTTGTCACTGACAAGGATTTCCCCTCTATTAGAGGTAACTCCACATGTCGGGATACCACGCCAGACCTCACTTTTGTGAAGAATATAGGTAGAGTCAAGTGGGTCAGCACGGCTTTAGACCTAGGAAGTGACCACTACGTCATCGAGGTATTCTTCGCGATTGCCCACTTTAGTACGAAAAAATTTAAGGTGGTCGACTGGGACGTTTTTCGCGAAGTCAGAGCTGAGAGAGCACCGACGCCTGGGACAGACTTTGAAGGATGGTACAAAGGAATCAGAGATGACGTCATGGCAGTGACCAAGAAGGTCGTCACTGACCTCGATGTTAAAAACATGTACAGAAGGCTGGCACATCTACTAAAAGCCAAGCAAGCCCTACTCACGAGGTGGAAGGGACAGAAGCATAACAGGAGGTTCCGCAAGAAGGTTTCCGAGGTTAACAGGGCAATCGAGGAGTACTGCAAAACATTGTGTAAACAACAATGGCATGAGCACTGCGAGAGCGTCGAGGGTCAGCTCAGATCTGGAAAGAGCTGGGGTCTTCTCAAAGACCTTCTCGATCAGGGCAGCACCAGGTCCAGCCAGAGGCGATCCCTCGCGCGAGTCATCCATCTTGCCACTGACTCTACCGCGGACGAATTGGTTGTCAACAAGCTTATAGACAGGTATCTGCCTGTCGCAGATAGCTCTGCACCCTCACAGTTTCCGGGCAACGCGCGGTGCGACGTGCCGGAGTTGAACGAGGACTATACCATGGCCGAGATACGGCAGGCTCCTTTTTCTCTAAATGCGAAATCCGCCCCTGGCCCTGATGGCATATCCAATAAGATGCTCAAGAACCTTGATGATGACTTCATCGAATTCCTTACGGAAAAGATTAATGAGGTTTGTTGCAGTGGGGAGTTCCCCGCACAATGGAAGACAGCCTACACAGTTCTTATCCCGAAACCTGGTAAAGCACCAGGAATAGATAATCTAAGACTGATTTTCTTAACTTCACGTGTCGGTAAGGTTGCAGAGCACGCCCTTCTGAACCGACTCAAGGTGCACCTCGAAACCAATGACATGTACACCCACAATATGATTGGTTTCAGAGCTGGTCTCTCGACACAGGATGTCATGAAGCTGATAAAGCATCCGATCATCGACCAGAGCCCAGGAGATACCAGAGCCATCCTTAGATTAGACCTGGAGAAGGCGTTCGACGTTTCTCACGAATTTCTTCTCCAGTCTATTGCGAGCCTAGGGCTAGGGAGGAGTGTCTACGACTTCGTGAGATCCTTTCTTTACCAGAGAACTACCAAGCACTAGATCGATGGGTACTTCTCACGAGAGATCAACCTCGGTTCACGCGGCATGCCTCAGGGCTAAGTTATTTCACCAACGCCATTTAACATCGTGATGATCGGGCTCTCCGAGGAACTCGCGAAGATTCAAGGAATCAATCGCACTATCTACGCAGATGATATAACCATCTGGTGCACCAGCGGGAGCGATGGTCAAGTTGGGGAAGCCATGCAGCGCACAATCGACGTGACCGAACGTTTCCTTCGTCCCACAAGTCTCTGGTGCTCCCCATCGAAATCTGAACTTCTGCTCTACAAGAAAAGACCCCGAGGCGGCAGCCACTGTGACAGAAAACCTGCGTCTCAAAGTGAAATACGGCTTTTCACTGAGGACGGGTCCCCAGTGCCCAGAGTGGATTCGCGCCGAATATTGGGAATGTATATCGAGTCCAACGGCGCTAACGGAACTGCACCCAGACAGATTACTACCAAGACTGAATGTGCTCTCGGCCTCATACGGAGGATCACCAACAGACACCGGGGAATCAAGGAAGACAATCTCATCCGCATCATACATGCGTTTGTGCTCTGCCACCTTTTGCACTCAGCGGTCATGTATATTTGGCATGTTGCAGAGAGAAGTAAGCTCGATTCCCTCATAATGAAGGTCTTCAAGCTCGCGCTCGGCTTGCCAGTAAGCACTTGCTCTGAAAACCTTTTCAAGCTCGGTGTTCACAATACACTCGAAGAAATAATTGAGGCGCAAGAGCATTCACAGCTGCTCAGGCGTCCGGAACCAAATCAGGCCGCAAGATACTCGATGATTTGGGCCTCAACTCTATTGACCAGTGCCGTGATTCCATGCATATTCCCAGAAACATCAGGTCTGAAATGCGCATCGCGGCTATTCCCCGCAATATGCACCCTGCGCACAACGTCGGTCGGCTTAGGGCCAAACGTAGAGCTCTGCTCGAGCACGTCTGTAGCAGCCCCCCCTGATGCAAACTTTGTGGATGCTGTGCCATATGTGCAACAAGAGGCATGCGATGTTTCCATCGTCGACTCAAATTCCAGGCTCACTTGCTCCACCACAGTTCGCACATCGAAGCCCGTGATAGCCGAACAGGTTGCAATCGCGCTGGCTATGCTAGATAGTCGCAGAGAGTCAATATAAAGCGACTCCAAGGCGGCTATCAAAGCCAACGAAACCGGGATGGTAGCCCCTCAGGCCCTCCGCGTTCTCAAGAGTGTCAAGTGTATCACGCCCCATTCTCTCACTTGGTTTCCCGCTCAGCTGGGGTCTATTGAGGGCTCTACCTCTAACCTGAACCAGGGCGCACACGAGGCCGCGCGAGGACTCACTGACCGCGCCGCCTACGCAGTCCCTCTGCCTCGCTGGGAACCCTTACTTACTTTCAACGAAATAACAAAGCACTTCTATCTTGTCAAGAAGTGTATTCCCTCACCCACACCCGGCCTTGTGCAGGGCGCAGGCAGTCACCCTAAGACTATTGTCAGCTAGTGTGTATTCTAACCCTGTGGTTCTTCATGCCATCTACCCTGAACGGTACCAAGTGCGGATTGCCCCCCTTGTGGACTGTTAGCCACATTAAATCTTGTGTTGTGGGAATGTGAAGCCATCGGCCCCGCCCTCAGTGAGGACAGGTAGGCTGCGCTCTTACGCAGCCCCGAACTTAAGGATCAAACCCTGGCCGTCCAGAGTGCCCGTGAACAAGCCGCCAAGCTCGGCTTCGCGGTCCCTACGTGGGATTACCCGGGTGGCGCGGGGTCTCCCCTGCGTCTTCTCAAGACAAAAATAAAGTTTTAATCAATCAATCAATCACCTTTAAGCGTTCTCTTTAAGAGCTTAACGCGATAGCGATATTGTATTTTTGTAGCGCGTACTCCAAACACTTACACCGTTATTCTAGAACGTTCCTTCACTCAATGTTTCACCCTCACTTAAGAAGGCCGATGGGAGCGCCGTCTCTAGGCACAGGTCACTGCATAACAGCGATAATCTGCTGCGATTCTTGAGTAGCGCAGCGTCATTTTTCAGCCGAGCTGTGGCGCAGTGCTCCACTCTCTCAAGTGAAGGATGAAAGTCGATTCGAGCAGCCTTTATGAATACGGTGGTTAGTGTATGAAATCGTTTTGAACTTGCTAGCCAGCCACTACGTCACCTTAGGGGTGCGGTAGCGTGTGCGCATTTTGTTGTGGTTGACTAGCTTTGAACTATGAATTCATTATCTTAATATCATGTTCTCTCACCCGATGGCGATGTACACTTGTACCACGCATTATTACGGCAATATTTTATGTTTAATTGCGAAGCGTATTTATACATGACGCGTGCGTTGGTAAAGCATGTATATTACTTTCACCGCATTTCCAAGCAGAGGAAGTTATTTTCACTGTATTTACAAGCTGTGTGGTGGAACACCCGCTTACTACGCAAACATCATGGTTTTAATCCCCACTCCGACCCGGAATTTATTATTTATTTCATTTGCATCTTTCTAGATTTTTGGTCACATAATGATGATAATTTTTCACTCACAACAAACAACGCCACTACTGACACTGACACAGGAGTTTCTGAGAAAAGAGCTCTTTACGCTATCGGATCAAAATTGTAACCTTTGCGTAACGGAAAAATTGAGCAACATTTTATGAGCAAAAATAGAGGAAGATAACGGAAGATAAGTTGTTGTCTGGAACGCGCTCATTCTTCATCAACATTATCCATAGCACAAAATACATGTCAAGCATCACATACGTGTAGTGGGTACCTCGCTTATCAGCAGAATGATGAATGGCGTAGTGGCATAGTGGGTGCTTCATCGTCATTTTCACGAAGTCTAACGGGTATCTTCTCCGTGCATTGGCCCAGATATCACAAACCACAAATCAATCGTTACTTGAGCCTCTAAATGTACAAGTTCGTGATCTGCTTCCTTTAACTCAGCAACAAATTGCTCCAGAAAATGTTTACCATGATATCTTTCCAACTCACGCTAAGCAATTACCTACAGGCATTTTAAATCGTTTATTGCAGGACCATTTGAGTACTCTGCCAACAAATTTCAGTATTGCAACGGCCGCATCGCTATCAGATGAAAAATTAGGCGTTAGAATATGTTGCCCCGTACTTGATTGGTCATTTTCACTTTACTTACCAGATTTTCTTCCTGTCTTTCTGGCTGAATTTACGGCAATAATCTTAGCTTTGCGAAAAATAAATACTTCCATTCCAGTCGTAGCAGTCATAACTGATTCAATATCATTGTGTTCTTCTCTGTCCACATCCGGTCACTCACTCATACTGAAACTTTTTAAATCATTGGCTCCCTGTTCTCTCCGAAGTATTCATTTAATCTGGGCACGAGGGCACGAAGGTTTGTTGTTAAGCGAAATAGCTGATTCTTTTGCGAAGGCATCGCTTTCGACACCCATCATTCCTATTTTCCCTCATACTTTACACATTACGGGGGCGCAATTTTGCACACATAAATCAGGCAAAATTAATCAGACCCTGCAATGACAGCTTCTCCGGAGTACAACCACTTGTTATTTCCCTGGCGCAGTGAATTGTCTAATTCAAGGATAATGGAAGTTGTCATCACAAAATTTTGTGGCCGCGTTACCTCCCTCAATTTTACTTGCATAGATCGGGTTTATTGGATTCCCCGTTGTGCACTTACTGTTATCAAGAGGAAACGACAAGAGTTTTTATATTACATTGTCGCCGTTTCGATTAATTCAGGCAAAGAATACTAGCACCACCTCTTCAAAAACTGGGCTTCCAATCACGACAACTTCATCTTCTTTCAATTGTAGCGTCTCTACTGAATTTTAGCCACAGGAATGGTTTATTCGCCGTTAAAGAATACATCCCTGCGACTAAACGATTTTCTGGCTAAATTAAGGTCTCACTATTTTTTCTTTATTTTTTCTTAAAATTTGCAATGGGCACTTCAAATCATAAATAAATAACAAAAGTTTTTTAGGAATTACGCAATGCTGAAAGTGAAGTGAAGTCGAGGTGAGTGCTCGACAACAATGAGTGAAGTCGAGGTGGATGCTATGGCCATTGCAATAGCAGCTTCCTCCGCCTCTTCTGCAAAGCTCGCTCTCACCGAGCCGCTGACCTTATGTATTCCTTTGTGGTCCACTACTGCTACAGTCATGTTGTCATTTCCTTTGTGTTTGGCCGTGTCTACGTATGTTGTTTCCGGTAAATCTTTTACGTTGTTATGTATATTTTTTGCTCTTTCAGCTCTCCTTGCTTTGTGATGTTCGGAGTGCATGTTTTTTGGAATCGGTAAGATTACTAAACATTTCCTGATATCATACGGGATATCCTTTTTGGCGCCAAATTGATTTGCGTAGTTTATACCCAGTTCCTCTAGTATGGCTCTACCTGTTTTACTCTGCGTTAGTCTTTCATATTGTGCGATTCTTTGAGCTTCTATAAGCTCTTCTGATGTGTTGTGAAGCCCTAATCGAAGTAATTTATTATTACAGGTAGGAATTGGAAGTCCGATCGCCTGTTTGAAAACTCGTATAATGATTCTGTCAATTTTTTCTCTCTCGGCCACTTGCAGTCTGAGGTACGGAATCACATATACAATACGACTGATGACAAAAGCCTGTACCAGTCTTATCATATTATTTTCCTTCATACCATAGTGCCGGTTTGCAAAATTCGTTTAAGTAGACGCCTAGTTTGCTGCGCACTGGTTTCAAGTATTCTAATCGCCTCTCCGTTGTGCCCGTTTGAGCTCATTCGCAGTCCCAGATTTCTTATGTTTTCGACCGTAGGTATTTGCGTTTTTCCAACAAAGAGTTTAATGTTAACTTTTTCCTGGATGCTTTTCTGACCCCTACATGTCGGGTTATAGAAGAGAAGTTCCGATTTTTCCGGTGAACATTGTAATCCTGTATGGATGGCATATTCTTCTACAACATTCACTGCTGTTTGTAAAGCTTCCTCAATGTATCCGTCACTAACCTCTGCTACCCATAAGGTAATTTCATCTGCATAGAGGCTTTGGTGGAGTCCTGGAAGCTGCAATAAACTCGCCGTATTCTTGTTGGGCTAAAGTCGCCTGCTTTATTTTCAGTGCACGGGTCCTGATTATTGAGGTATTCGTAATTTTTGCGATGCACACCAGTTCTTTATTATGGCTCCTGAATACATAGACGCCGACAAGCCGTGAACCTTAAAAACACAATAAAGGCAAACTTTAAGTCGACGCTGATTGCTATAACGGCCTAAAAACATTGTTGTCTAACATATTTTGCCAACGAAATTCTTATAATGAATTTAAAGCCTGTTTTGGTGGTCCGGAGTACACTAGTGCCCTTAAAATCACTCGCCCGGATGCGGTATATCTGACGTTAATGCTGACGTGCGCGCGGCCGCCCACACTAGCAGCAGCAGCAGCTCGAAAGCAGCTGTTTTACCACAGCGAAATTGGCCAATAAACCATTTCTTGCCACGGCCGGGCTAGACTGCGCCTGCGCGCGTTTTTTTACTTACGGCCTTCTCAAACGTTGCGAGTGCAATGGGAGAGTTTCTTAGTAAGTTTCGCCACCCGTCGGCGGTAGGGGCGCAGCGACCCTGACATTGCAATTTTTGCGCTGCGCACACGGTGCAAGGGAGTTTGTTGATGTGAAACCGTGGAATAAGAGTTCTCGAAGAAGAGGTGGAGGGGGATGGAAGATTATTAGAGAAATTGAGGATAGACAGAAGATTGTCTACTAAAAGAAACCAGACGGCTTGCCGCTAAGTGTAGATATGTATGTGCTCGTGGATAATAGAAGCTGAAACTCAGTAAAAATGCGGAAGAATCTGCTGAGAGGCACAATTCAGAAGGCATAAAACACTGGCAATGATCAGACAGATAGAAGAACAATGCTGCACCTTTTCTTCCATCAGAGAGCACTAAATAACTTTTGACCTTGCTCTCGTCGGACAACGACGGCACAATTAAGAGAGGTTGCTCACAGAATGCCAAGCGCCTTCTATTTTCTAGCTGTTTTTTTTTACTTTTCTTCACTTTTCTAAATGCATTAGGAGTGTTTTCAGGGATAATACTGCTGTCTGCAGCCTGACAACTATTTTAAACACGTACGTGTGTTGTATACGTAATGGCTAAAAAACTGCGTTTAAGGAGAAAGAAAGTAAAAAAAAAGAGGACCCTTGCTACCTAATACCTTCTTCGAACGGCACGCACAGAGACTAGTGGTGTGCTTTATCAAGGTGTTAACACCACCTGGAAAAATTGATTCCGGAGAACCCAAGTCTTTTTGCATTCCTTTGTACTGCAAGCCACATCCACGAAGAATGCGAACCAAGTACGCAGCTGCTTACGCTCGCAAGCCGCTTGCCCCGGAACTAAACCTGCAGTGCCAATGAGTTCTGCGCTATCTTTCTAGTTTCTAGAACATGTTCAAAAATAGAAATTTACAACACTACAACTTTTGGGCAAGTAAGCAGGTGTTTTTCTGAAAAATCTGTATAAATTTTCTTTTGGCTTATTGCTACAAGCAGGCTATTGTTAATTGCCTTTCATCTCTAGTGTGGCTTGCTTTATTCTAGGATTTATTCAGCACGGCTGCATTTTGTTTGGCGTTTTGTCAGTGTTCAGTCTACAGTAATTTTTTGAGTCGAGAAGGCAGTCGCACAAACTGCAATGTGCGCATTACGCACGTGGATATATATTAGCTGCGTAAAGGTGTATTACCTGTGTATCGTAACGGCCGCTTGGTCATCGTGGTTCTGTATTGCAAGTCAGGTTCGGGGAAAACACCCGGTATTCTTTCTCGCCAATTCCCAAACAATTCCCAAACTTGAAGAAAAAAACAAGAGAGACAGAAAAGAGCGCAGTTCCTGTCTCGCTCCTGCGCTCTTTCCTGTCTCTCTTGTTTTTTTCTTCAAGTTTGTGCAGCAATTCAATTTTTCAAGTATGAACCAACTAGTCTGCAAAAAAGTATTGCTTCAACATATTTCTAGTTCTGCGGACTCTTTCCTATGTTACATGAAGAAGCCACAAGCTGTTAAGGCTTGCGTGAACCTTGTCGCACAGTCCATCTGCATGTCTCGATATCTGTCCTACTGCTTAAAGAAGAAATACGTTCCAATTGAAGTCTGCACTCTTTCCTGTCTCTCTTGTTTTTTTCTTCAAGTTTGTGCAGCAATTCAATTTTTCAAGTATGAACCAACTAGTCTGCAAAAAAGTATTGCTTCAACATATTTCTAGTTCTGCGGACTCTTTCCTATGTTACATGAAGAAGCCACAAGCTGCTAAGGCTTGCGTGAACCTTGTCGCACAGTCCATCTGCATGTCTCGATATCTGTCCTACTGCTTAAAGAAGAAATACGTTCCAATTGAAGTCTGCACTCTTTCCTGTCTCTCTTGTTTTTTTCTTCAAGTTTGTGCAGCAATTCAATTTTTCAAGTATGAACCAACTAGTCTGCAAAAAGTATTGCTTCAACATATTTCTAGTTCTGCGGACTCTTTCCTATGTTACATGAAGAAGCCACAAGCTGCTAAGGCTTGCGTGAACCTTGTCGCACAGTCCATCTGCATGTCTCGATATCTGTCCTACTGCTTAAAGAAGAAATACGTTCCAATTGAAGTCTGCACTCTTTCCTGTCTCTCTTGTTTTTTTCTTCAAGTTTGTGCAGCAATTCAATTTTTCAAGTATGAACCAACTAGTCTGCAAAAAAGTATTGCTTCAACATATTTCTAGTTCTGCGGACTCTTTCCTATGTTACATGAAGAAGCCACAAGCTGTTAAGGCTTGCGTGAACCTTGTCGCACAGTCCATCTGCATGTCTCGATATCTGTCCTACTGCTTAAAGAAGAAATACGTTCCAATTGAAGTCTGCACTCTTTCCTGTCTCTCTTGTTTTTTTCTTCAAGTTTGTGCAGCAATTCAATTTTTCAAGTATGAACCAACTAGTCTGCAAAAAAGTATTGCTTCAACATATTTCTAGTTCTGCGGACTCTTTCCTATGTTACATGAAGAAGCCACAAGCTGCTAAGGCTTGCGTGAACCTTGTCGCACAGTCCATCTGCATGTCTCGATATCTGTCCTACTGCTTAAAGAAGAAATACGTTCCAATTGAAGTCTGCACTCTTTCCTGTCTCTCTTGTTTTTTTCTTCAAGTTTGTGCAGCAATTCAATTTTTCAAGTATGAACCAACTAGTCTGCAAAAAAGTATTGCTGTAAGATGGGTGTTGGAGCAGATCCCTGCGATCGAAGATCCATGCGATGGAAAGCAGGAGTTGGGCCGAGTGTGGAGGCGCGGAGTACAGTGAACAGGGTGGTTTGGTAAGATGAGTCGCACGGTGCAGTGGTGGCGTAAATATTTATTTGCGCGCAATATCAAAGCGCGGTGGAAGATTAACTCATCGTGGAAACAGAACAGGCTAACTCCCAGTGAGCGGATGCTTTATTTCGTCTAGTTGCAAAGGCCTATTTTTTTGGTGTTCGAATGCGGGACGACTGCTTTCGACTCTGACGAACAAGTGCGATTGTCTCCAGATAGTTGGCAATGAGCATGTCTTCACCATAGTCGTTCAAACTGGCGCTTTTTTTACTTATACTTGTCTGAGTATTCGTTAGTTTTTTCTTTCATTCTAAGTATTTCTTTCTAAGTATTCGTCAGGGGCAAGAATTGCCAGGTGATTTTTCTGAGGACGTTAAAATTCATGCTATAAGCATCTTGCGTTATCGAGCAATCCCCAAAACAATGGCACAACTAGCTGAGGCTATCGCAGCAGACCCTTAACTGCAGATTGTGATAAAAAAGGCTGGAAGCTTCACAGCCCATTGAAGGTGAGCTCAAAAGTTGCGCAAATCAGACATCAGTTGTCAGGGGCGTACTGCTTAAGGGAACGAATGTTGTGATTCCCACTTCAATGCGCAGACAAATGCTATAGCACCTCCACCGTGGTAACCTTGGCATTGTCAAGTGCAAAGCCCCGGCACGGCAGCTCATTGACTGGCCTAGAATAAACTATCACATAACTGATATGATAGAGCGGTGCCCTTCCTGTCAGTTGCATGCGTACAGACAAGTCGATGAACCATTGCTTTTGCGGGATACACCTGATCATCCATGGGACCGAGTGGGAGCAGACTTGTTTGAATACTATGCCGGAAGACATTACATCGTTGTGTATGACTCCTACTCAAATTTTCCGGACTTTGATGAGCTCCAAGAAACTAATGCAAGAGCAGTAATCAAAAAGTTATCGTGTATCTTTGCTCGATACGGCATACCCAAACAGCTTTGCACGAAGAGAGGGCCGCCATTTACCCTCAAAAAGTTCAAAAATTTTTCTGAGCTATTCGACTTTGAACATGCTATTTCCAGTCCCTATTTTCCTAGATCGAATGGTCTCACAGAGAAAGGAGTCCACGTCAAAAAAAGGTTGCTGAAAAAAGCAAGTGCAGCAAGCTACTTCTGGCTGGAACTATTAAACTACAGAACATCACCACTCGAAGACGGCAGGTCACCAGCAGAGCTGTTGATGCACCGAAACCCTCGTACACCACTCCCAGAAATTCAACATTCTACAGAGTCGCAGCCCGTGAAGCATAGGCAAAAGATGCAAAAAGGCACGTGGCTACCGCTACTTCAACACAGGAGACACTTTCACATTTATGGACCATAACTCTTGGCGCTTGAAAGAGAAGGTGCTTAAGACAGCGTGTCCACGTTCGTACTTGGTTCGCACAGAAGAGGCAAGACTGCTGTGAAGATACCGCCGAAACCTCAGGCGAACAGCTTAACCTTTCAATGATCTGAAGATGCCCCTGGTGCATTTTTCTTCTGAAAGCAGAGCGACAACTGAGTGCTCACCAGAAAGTAGTGCTACCTTGTCAAGGGCGCCATCGGGAAGCAGCGAAACACCTCTGCTCGTGCCGGCAGAAAACGGCGAGACATCTGTGCGCGTGACAGGGGAAGTATGTGATACTTGTGGATGTCAGCCCTTTTAACACGATGTCTCATCGCACAGAAGGGAGGAAATGAGCCTAGCAACGCATTCGGCACAGCCTCATTCTCCGGACGAGCAGGCTGTCCGCGGCCCTTCAAGCCCCATGGTCCGAAGGTCAACAAGAGAGAGACGACAGCCTTGCCGTCTGGACTACGATGAACAATTTCGACAAACCAATTAACCTGTTAACGCTTATGTATCGTTTATTTGTAAATATTAATGCTTTTGTTTCTAAAAAAAGAGCATGTAGCATGTGTATCAAAGCAAGCGGGCAACATTGTACATGCCACGATGGTATAAAAGCATGCCACTTACAATAAACATCACTGGTTGCCGAGACGCCGACGCACGTGTGCAATCAATCTGATAAAATTATGATATACGTATCATGTAAAATATGACTGCATGCTACGCCGACCGCACCCTCACGGCCATTTCGCTAGTTCCATATATGCCAAGTTTCGTATCACGTGACGTGAATAGACGACAAAGGTAAATGGCACGCCCAAGGAGTATAAATATGACATGCGCGTCATGTAAAACATGACTACATGCTATGCTAATAGCATGATCACAACTATTTCGCTTGCTCTATATATACACCGCCCCGCCGCGGTGGTCTAGTGGCTAAGGCACTCGGCTGCCAACCCGTAGGTCACGGGAACGATTTCCGACCGCAGTGGCTGCACTTTACATGGAGGCAAAAATGTTGTTGGCCCATGTGTTCAAAGTTAGCTGCACGATAAAGAACTACGGGAGGTATAAATTTCCGTAGCCCTCTACTACGGCGTCTCTCATAATAAGAAGGTGGTTTTGGTAGGTTAATTCCCAAGAATAATTATCACCTCCCCATATACCGAATTCGGTATTACATGACGTGAATAGACAACAACGGTAAATGAAACTCAAGCATGATAATCATGACATGGAAGTCATGTGCAGCATAACACACGTCCACCCCGTAACGTTGTCCTTATTTTAAAGTGACATATTGCCGCAATAAATATGTGGCACCAAGAGAACAACGAAGAGCTCGCGCAGCGAGAGAGAAAGAGGCGGTTCTCATCCGATCAGTTTGCTAAAGTTCTGTATAATGAAATTGAGTTGTCCTAGTGACAACAGCAGGAACTGAGTGAACCAGTGTGCACTGCGCATGTCCTGCGTTAGAACCATCGCGAACCAGAGAAGCGATAAGCGACCCGTCGATCCTACATATAATCACATTGTTTGTTCAACAAAGCATTCTTGCAAAAGCTGCTGTGGCGTCCACGTCAGTTATTCGGCGCATCATTGACAATCGGTGCATCAATGACGTGCTGAAATAGAAATCTCCCAGTCCACGCCGGGGAAACTAAAAGCAGGGACGTCAGGCGGGAAGGTTGCGAATCATCTAAGTGCTGAAAATTGCCAATACTGCCGTGCGAAGAGACACACTGCCGTGCGAAGAGACACAATGATTCGACGAAAGATGCGGTTGTTACTGCCGAGGTTGCGTTACGGTTGACGGATATGACATCACGGCATTGGTCGATACTGGCGCAGACTTCTCAATAATGAGTAACAGTCCGGCACACAAGCTCAGGAAGGTTAGAATGAATTGAACGGGAGCGCAAATTAGAGGAGCTGGAGGGCAGCTACTCACACCTACCAGAAAATGCACCGCACAATTAAGGTAGGGGATGCACCCTTCGTCGCAACTTTCGTTATTCTTTCCGAGAGTTGCAAACAGGTTATCTTTAAGATGGATATCTTGCGTGAATATGGTGCCATCAACGATATACCGGATGGCATGCTGACCTTTTTAGCGGATCAAAGCGCAGCGCTACAGCGAAAATTTCTGCGTGTCATTGAAGACGTGACCGTACCTCGGTTATCGTGCCACCTTGTTTCAGTCAAGTGCAGGGCGCAGCATACTGGAGAAGGAATCGCTGCATAAGTATTGACGCTTCCACTCTCTCGCGGTGTCCCTATTGCAAGAATTATCGTCAATGTTTCTGTGGGGAAGCAAAGGTTCTGTTGAAAAATTTTACTAACGAGCGACGACGCATTGCACAAGGCACTACAGTTGCCTACTTCTACGAGATCACCGAAATCCGCGAATGCTGTGTAGCGCAAGAGGACGAGCCGCAAGCCACGTAATCCCCACCCCCTATTGACGTAAGCACGGATTTATCCCCAGTGCTGAGACAGCGTCTAGAATACCTTCACCAGTTCAAAGACTGTTTTTCATCGACCTCGAGGGTCAGTCAAACGCCACTGACGACTCACTGTATAATAATGGAGGAGACGGCAAGGTCAATACGACAGAACCCATACCACGTAGCGCCGAAAGAGCGTGAGAAAATTCAGGAACAAGTGAAGAAAAAGCTCGATAATAATGTCATCCAGCCGTCAAGAAGTCCTTGGGCTTCGCCGGTAGTGCTGGTTAAAAAGAAGGACGGAAGCTTGCGATTTTGTGTCGACTACCGCAAGCTCAACCATGTTGCAAAGGAAGACGTATACCTATTACCACGCATCGATAATTCAATCAAGAGGCTGAGGTACACCCGCTACTTCTTGTCAATGGACCTCAAAAGTGGGTGTTGCCAAATTGAAGTCGATGAGCTAGATAGAGCTTTTTTTACGCCTGACGGGCTTCATAAATTTAGTCTTGCCCTTTGGATTGCTTTATCCCTCGCTACATGACAGAGACTAATAGATACCGTACTGTCAGGCTTTAAGTGGCAGACATGTCTGGGCTATCTGCAAGACGTCATTGCTTTCTCAGAAACATTTAGGAACACCTGAGCCGGCTGCTATCGGTATTCAGGGCAATGAGGTCGGCCGGCCTGACACTGAAACCCGTGAAGTGTTATTTCGGTTTTAAGGAGCTCCAATTCTGAAGCCATGTGGTGAGCTATGAAGGTGTTTGACCTGATCCCGATAACAGTTCACCTTTCAGAAAATTTCCGGTGCAAACAGATAAAAAAGCAGTTAGGTGTTTCCTTTGCCTATGCACATACAACCGAAGGATCATTGCCACTTTACCACACATAACCGTACCGTTAACGCGACAGACAAGAGAAGACCTTTCGTTCACATGGGGCGACAATCAAAAAGCGGCATTAGATGATATCTGACAACGCCTGCAGACACCGCATGTGCTTGCTCTCTTTGATGAAGACGCTCTTACCATGGTCAACACAGATGCCAGCAACGAGGCTTAAGCCACTGTACTCAACCAGTGGCAAGTCTCTGCCGAGTGGGTGATCGCATATGCTACTAGGACGCTCTTCGGCGCCGAATCTAACTACTCCACAACGGAAAAAGAGCGTCTTGCTGTCGGATTGGTGGCTATGAAATATCGTCCGTACCTCTACGGTCGTGCGTTCCACGTAGTCAGTGACAATCATTACTTCTGCTGGCTGACTAACTTGAAAGACCCATCTGGTCGGCTCGCAAGGCTGAGCTTACGCCTTCAAGAACTTGATATGGTGGTCGCGTATAAGTCCGGATGGCAGCAGGCCGACGCCGATTGCTTATCAAAGTCACCGTTGAAGCGCAACGATGACAAAAAAAAATGACGACAGGGCGTTTGTTTGAGTCGCCAACACCACAGCAATTTCGTGCAAGTAGAACAAAGACAGCGTGTTGTTTCCCTTTATTTAATTCTTGAATGGCTGGACAACAACCATCCCTAGGAGATTCGCAAGGAGCCTGCCGCCATTTAGCTTACACAGTGGTGTTCTCTATAAGAAATTTTCTTCCAGAGAAAACCAAGCTACTTGTTGTTCCGACGTCAATCCGTGAGAAGATACTTAGTGCTTGCCACGGTGAACCAACGTCCGGTCATCTCAGATACACACGCACATTGGCCAGAATCCAACGAAAATACTACTGGCCAAGACTTCCACCTATTGTAAAACATTACGTGCGCACCTGCCTCAATGCCCAATGACGAAAATCTCCACTGTTAAAACCAGCTGAAATATTACAACCACTTCAAGTGCCCCCGGTATCTTTTGCCTAAGTAAGAATGGATCTCCTGGAACCATTTTCGACTTCCCATGCTGGCAACAAATGCGTAGTAGTCACCACTAATTATCTTACGTGCTACGTGGAAAAGCTTTGTCAAGTGGCGCCACCGTTGAACTCGCACGAATTTTCATACAAAATATCGTCCCGAGGCACGGTGCTCTGACATTCATTATAACGCATCGAGGTACCGCTTTCATGGCCGCGCTCCTGAAGACAGTGTTTGAGCTCACTGGAACAGCCCATCGGAAAACCACTTCTTATCACTCACAAACCAACGGCTTAACAGAACGCCTCAACAAGACTATTGCCGACATGTTTAGTTTGTACATTGACGTGGATCACAAGAACTGGGTCGACATTCTACCGTACATCACATTCGCCTATAATACAGCGCAGCAAGAAACTATATACACAAAAAACACCGTTTAGTCTCCTTCATGGCCGTGCATGAAGTGACGACGATTCTTGACATAATGTTACTGCATGACTGCTATGACATCGATTTGGACGCTGCATCTTTCACCGAATGAACAGAAGCAGTGAGGCAACTTGCGTGCGTCCGAATCACGCAGCAGCGAAATTACGACGCCCAACGTTATAATGTGTGACACCGACATGTTGTCTATCGGCCCGGCGAAAAAGTGTGAATATGAAGTCCTATGCGCCGACGGGGACTTTCTGAAAAATTGCTGAGGAGGTATTTCGGTCCCTACACAGTTGTACAACGCGAAAATGACGCTAATTATGTGGTCGTTCCTGACAGCCCCTCGACAACTCGCTAGCGAAAACCACAAATCGTGCACGTTGTGCGAATGAAGAAATGAAGACCTTGAAGAGAGTGTCTTGAATGCCCGTATATTGAACTATATCAATGAACAATCAATATCACACCCAAGACAAATTGGCTTTAGATCGCGATCGTGGTGTGCACATGTGGATTTCGAAAGTCGCATACAGCTGGCTCGGCATCGGCACAAATACCGTGCACTAGTCACTGTAGGCTTAGATAAAGCGTACGATAAAGTGTAGTATTCTATCCTAATCCAGCAGATGCAAGATTGTTGCTTTCCAAAATATGTAACATTAGGGATAACAGAGTTTGTAAAAGACAGAGAATTTTATTGCTTCTTGGGTGGATACTCTTCTAAAAGATATAAGCAGACACAAGGTCTGCCTCAGGGCTTGGTATTATCACCTGTTTTATTCAATTTATTGCTAAGTTCCATTCCACTCACCGGGAAAATTCAAATTTACGTGTATGCAGATAATATTGCTTTCTTTGCAACAAACTGTGATCTGCACTCATTGTATCAGGCATTATTACTGAATTACATTATTATGTTAGAAGCATGGCTTGAGAATATTCATATGTCATTGAACGTCGAAAAAAGTGCGCATCTGTCGTTCTATTTTAAGGATCGTGTCGGCATTTCTCTGATGTATCGTAACGAGCTCATTGCCTAGATCAATTAACCTGAAACACCTAGGCATCGTATATAATAGAATGCTAAGTTGGAAAAGCCACATAGACAAGGTTGACCGTAAAAAGTCACGTGCTTTGGGTGGTTACGAAAATTGGGAAACAGAAAAACAGGATTGTGAAGGAGTTCATTGATTATGATTTACAAGATGTTTGTGCAGCCTATTATGGAATTCAGGTGTTTATTATTTTCTGGCAGTGCAGCCTACGGAATGATACAGTTATTATTATTAGAAAGAGAAGCTTTGCGCTTGTGTCTTTGACTCCCCAAAATTGTTGCAAATAATGTTATGTATGTGAAAGCGCGTCTTCCACCTTTGTTAACTCGGTTTAGAATACTTTACAGTACCGGTTTTCTTGAAAATATACAATTCGCCACTGAGACAAGCGTCTTACGTTTTAATTCAAGAACCAAGTGCATTCTTCAGAACTCTGTGGGCTAGACTACACTCCCCTCAGGTAAGGTTTTTCCAAGCACTGCTAAAACCTCTGAATGTAAATATCTATCAGAGAACATTAACGAAAACGCCTAATTCAAACATTTGAATAAAATTTGATGATACTTTTTCCGCTAATGCAAAAGAAATGCCCTTTCGATGTTTAAATATTCAGATACAAGATTACTTGACTCATCTGTTCATAAACAACATTATTGCGATGGATGCATCCGTAGTAAACGAAAAGGCTGGAGGAGGCATCTTCTGTACTTCTCTCGAATGGTTATTTTCAGTTCGACTGCAATATTGTACGCCTATATTCATCGCTGAATTACTTGGAATTATTCTAGAACTCCGTAAACTTGCCACAAGCAAATCGGAAGCAGTCATACTTATTGATTCTCTCTAAGTATGTGCTGCACTATCTGCACAAAAATTTTGACATCAACGAGAATGATTTGTAGCGTATTACCAGTAAACCTGAGAAAATTCCACTTGCTATGGAAACCTGGCCACTGCGGGATTTATTCGAATGAGATGGCAGACTCATTAGCCAAAGCATCTTTAAGCAGACCACTTTAACCACTTTTACCTGATTTTGATTATGTAACAGCACTCAGATATAGAAATGCTTGTTTGCACAAGGAAATAGAAAAAGTATCATTGGACAAAATCAGAGACTTCGTACATGCAAGATTTTGCTGAAACAAACAGTGGCGTGTATCTCGGCAGTTGGAAATTACAATAACCAGATTGCGATGCATAATTGCATACCTGAATTATTGCTTACCTAAAGCTGGACTTACAGCATTTCCGTTGTGTGTCGTTTGCAAGGAATCAGAAAAAATAGATCATTTCTTTTTATAATGTCACCGATTTTCCTATCAAACTAAAAGATACCTGGTCGAACCAATTGAGAAGCTAGGTTTAAAATTAAACGTGCCAGTAATTTTAACCTTTTAAGGGGTTACACTGGGTTATACCCACAAGGTGGTTTGCTCTGC
Source organism: Rhipicephalus microplus (assembly GCF_043290135.1). NCBI lineage: Eukaryota > Metazoa > Arthropoda > Arachnida > Ixodida > Ixodidae > Rhipicephalus > Rhipicephalus microplus. Next base: position 71,303,545 of record NC_134701.1, read on the forward strand.
CTAGTGTGCGTACATAGGAGCAACAAAATGATTAGCTTTTTGTCTATTGTTATCAATATTTTCGGCTCCGAGACTACCTGAATGCCTGACCTCTAGCTCGTGTAGCATTTTCCTACATTTTTACAATTTTTTTGCTTTACACTGAAATTCTATTTAATGATTTTAAATGCATAACTAACCAACTTGATAATCCTGCCACCCGGTTCTTGGCCGATCTTCCTTTGTAGGCGAGTGGCTGCTAAGCAAAAAGATCATCATCATCATTATCGTCATCATCATCATCTTCACCATCTTCAGTTTGCAGTGCTATAGTATAATTAAAGGGAGTTGTCTTGTATTCAACTGCTGCTGTTTCTGCGCTGTGACAGTATGAACCTTCCGCAATAGTCCTTCGCATATCATCAATTCCCATTGTGCGTGGCATCTACCAATTTTTTTATGTCGATGTTGATTTTTTTATGTTTAAACCTCTCAAGTATATCACGTATGGTTTGACAAAATAACTCTTAAGTGAACTGTGTTGTATATTTCAATCTCTGCCTGGTCTTTCCTATTTTGTGCAGTTTACGTCCAGTATGTCGCAGCGACATGCCTACGCAACCACTTTAGCTACAAAATGGGGAACGCCTTTGCACAAAATGTGCTACACAAGCAAAAAAAAGCCAGTACGATAATAGCTTCAGGAAATACAAATTATTCATCAGCCATGTGGAGTAGACACCATCAGCTGCCAGCATGTCAACTTACATTCCGATACTGTTCTTGTGAAGGATGAGATTTTCAAGTAATTAAAATTTAGGCTGCCAGCATAAACTTCCACTAGTGATGGTATTAGCGCCATTCGCTGCTTTGCAAAACTTGCATTACTTATAATCAGTTTATTCTATCTGTTTTTGACTTACGAGGTTAATATTTTTTAGCACAAAATCATAGGCGAGGTCATACGGCTGCATCTAAGCTCACTGTTCGAGTGACTGGGCCTTTTTACTACCATACTTTGTTTCTCTATTGCACATCTCTCACTGCAACTGAAAACGGTCCAAAACCCATAGTCAACAATACATCAGTGTAGTCTGCCATTATATCGCAAAGTGCCTTGTAAATTATACATTGCTTCAGAAACCACTGGACAATTTTCACTAGGTCCCTCTATTCATACCTCCTCTGCTCTCGTAAGAATGTGGCAGCCATTGAGCAATATACTGTACGTGACATGGGTTTCGCAACCAATGAAAACGTTGAATTTCGCTAATCGTGACTGCTGACCAGAAAGTGACAGGAACCAGGGCTATGGATTTTAACAATCAGTATATCGCCGCTGTCATGCGGTCCAGTCAGCAGCGCTCTAGAATGCGAAATTATTTCTCAGTCGGGCTATGTCAGGCATCCAGCATTGTCTGCGGTGGTGTCCGCGTGCCGAATGGTATTATCTCTCCGCTGTGACTCCTCCGCTCTGACTCCTTACATAATCATTCACTGTTGTTAGATGGGTTAACATCACAAGGAACAGTCAGCGCATTTCCCTCTAGGATTCGCGCGAGATTGTCAATGCAAGAGTACTTTGCATTGATTTGTCGAGAAAGCAACTTCTGCGGGCACACGCGCTTGTACTCGCCCCTCAAAACCGGAGCATTGGGTGAGAAAGTGTAGGAGATGGTGGGCACTTTGCTTCGTCTCTCCGCTCACCGTTCGCTCTCTTCCTCTCTGCGTTCCACTCACCCGTCCGCTCGCGCCTCACTGTCGACAATTCTCTGGCTAGGCGCCTCTCAAAGACATGCGGAAACGTGTGCTCAAGACGGTGCTGTGAAATGCCAGCACCGTGACGAGAACGCTGGCGCCCATTTTTCCTGTCTACATGGTCTTCATCTCGATGGATCACTAGCTGGGCGCCTCTCAGTGCGATGGTCGAAGTCGGTGAAGGCGGATCTCTTACGGCAGCAGTGCCCCTCTCGGCGCAAGAAATGCATTCGCATTTTCTCATGAGCGCGTCGGGGACGTGCGGGCATTTTCTTTTGTCTACAGAAGAACAAACAGCTGCGTCATTATTTCAGGGATAAGTGAAGAGATATTCGCGAGCCATCTACCATTCATTTCTGTATACAAATAATGTTCTGATACCTCCTCATAAGAGATTATCATTAAGTATTTTCAACTCCGTGGCCACGTATGCTCCTCTGTAAAACAAAAAAAAGTTCGCTGAATGTATGAACTAAGTTTTTGGTTTTGAATTCGCTTGTCATAAATTATTCTGGTTGGTCAAGCGTAGTGAGAAACGTTGACTGTCTGTTCACTACAAAGTACAAGTGCAACAACAGTGGTGTGTCAATCTGGCCAGTTGGAGTGTTGGTGGACAGCAGCGTTGACGCGGAGAAAAAAAAGGTGCACTACGGATTTTGATTTGTAGGAAAAGTTCAATTATACTGTTTTACGCTTGAATTTTCATTAGTCTAGTGAAACACATATCTCAAAGTATTTTCTCATATCTCTTTAGCCCTGCAGTTGGCTCAGTTGCTAGTAGTAACGAGCCAACGACAGCATAAAGTGTGAAATCGTAAAGTGTAATAAAAATGAGGTATTTTCATTTCTTCTTTGTTGTCCTGAAATGAGGCTTCTCGCATGTCATGACAGTGGAAGGAAAAAGCAGTGTTAAGCTTCCAGAAATCCATATCGTCAAGGTCTGTGTGAACTTCAAATAACAAGGCAAAACCAGCTTCAAGGAGAACAACAAAAAAAGAACAACGACTTGGTTTGAATTTACAAATTGCACTCTGAGAACTAAAGTGCCACACATCTCACTTTTGTAAGTTCTTGGTTAGCGGAGGAAATCATTGTTGAAGTTTCAACATTTATTTAGCGCCAGAATTAGTGCGCGGTACGTAAGAAAAAATGTATTCACGATATTTTTGTTGCATTGGCTTAATCAGACTTTATCAAACTTCGTATGCTACGTCTATAGGACACACATATTCGAATTCGTTTCAACTTTATCGATTGAAAGCTACGTAGAAAGAGTACACATCATCAAAATTTTTTGTCACGGTTTGTGACGCGGGAATCTCAAGCTGGCGTAGCTACCCACCTTTACTTTTTGCGCGCTTTCTGTCTTACTAAGCGCCGTTGCGTGGTAAGAGTGGTGTTTTCGGGATTATGAAATTGTGTTTATCGCGAAAAAAATCTTTTTGTTCTTTAATGTCCCTTCAAGGTTGTGAAGTGGTATGTTGTACAAGCAGCCCATACTCCTGGGCACACCATGCCAGATACAAAGCTATCTCAAGGTGTTGCCCTGCTGAACAAAACCAGCTGCACATACTGTACAGAGACGTGGATGTCACTGTACATTGTACTTCGGGGGTACTTCAGTGTAACGTTTAAACATCTGCTAATAAAGATAGGACAAAACCACTCATTGCTGATGCAGGTAAAGCACTTAAAATGCATTCCTCGCTTAGTATGAGATTAATGGTTCATTTTTTTCTGTGCCATTGCTTTTTGTAAAAGTCTCAGGAATGAAGTTGAAGATAATCCTTCACTGTTGTTAGATGGGTTAACATCACAAGGAACAGTCAGCGCATTTCCCTCTAGGATTCGCGCGAGATTGTCAATGCAAGAGTACTTTGCATTGATTTGTCGAGAAAGCAGAAAGCATTCAAAATGGAAATGATGGCTGAAATAGAAAACGTGGAAGTTGGTACGAATGCCTGCAACTGGCCATTAGTCAAAATACCTAATGACTCGTTCCTTTTCGTTATCCGTTATTTTTTTCCTGTCTTTCATCAAAGGATTGGGCCATTTTAAGTCACTCATTTCGTTTTATCGTTGTACAACGTTCGCGGATCACTTACTTGAAGCAGAGTATGCATAAATCCAATTCCGTCATTGATGCACAGAAGGCTTCACATATAATAAGTTAGTTTTGCGTATGGCTGAATCAGAGCCATGTAAATCTTGGCGCGAAATGTTACCTACTGTAAAATACGCACAGAGACATCCATTGCGAAACGAGATAGTCAGAAGAAAAAAAAACATTTTTCTTTACTGCCTAGTGGGAGGGTATTGATGAACAAATGTGAGAGACACCAGCGTAAAGTGGAAATCACTTCGAAATCTCGTTCGGACGAGCTGTCGTGCGAAAGAGAAATCATTCGCTTCCAGAACTTTGTTTCCTAACGTAGTCGTTAGTGCTAATGCCTAAAGTTTTTCGAGCCAAACGACTGTCTTTTCTTCTAATCGCTTTCTTTTACTTAAGGTGTCCGCTCCAAAGTGCGTTAGTTCTATGGATTTTTTTAGCACAACTAAGAGGGAGAAGACCACGCTCGCCGAAAGCCGGTAAATGTAGGTTCCTTATTTGAAAAACGAAATCACAAGCTCGTCAAACGGAACTGTAAAGGCGAATAACATTCATCACAGATGCATTTTATCGAGAGTTTGAGCCAGGGTATCAATTTTGTGAGATAATTGGGCGTGTCATTAAAAGATACAACACGTCGTGGAACTTTTAAAAAATAACATAATGAGGTGAAGTGTAAATTACATTGAATAGAGGCACAAATCTCTCTCTCTCTCTCTCTCTCTCTCTCTCTATATATATATATATATATATATATATATATATATATATATATATATATATGTATATATATATGTATATATCTATATAGAGAGAGAGAGCATCGAACGCATCATTCGAAGATCACCGGTTGGGATCCTGCCCACGGTAAGTTATCTTTTCACCCACTTTTCTTCATATTTACAATATAATTTGGTCTAATATCTTCCCCTATACTTTCCTTGGCATTATTGTCTGTTAGATCTCAGTCTTATTGTGTAAAAACACAGCAAAACGAGCTCCTAAACATACACTTGTTTCTTTATTATGTATATATATATATATATATATATATATATATATATATATATATATATATATATATATATATATATATATATATAAAATAAGGGAAAGAAGTGTATACCTAAGGGCTCGTTTTTCCGTGTTTTTAACACAATAATAATGAGATATAACAGACAGTAATGCCAAGGAATGTACAGGGGAAGTTATTAACATTAATGGAATGTAAATAAGAAGAAAGAAAAGTGGATGAAAAAATTACCAACTGTATATATATATATATATATATATATAGGTAGGCATGGTGGCGAAAGTAGTCATCACGCTGCAATGAGGCAAGTAGAACCTTCGGTAACAACCGAAGTGTTTTATTCCACAGTTCCGGCCAGATTCTGGCCTTCATCAGGAAGGATGATACGTTCTGTTGACACTCATAAATATAGTATTTCGTGTGAAAAATAAGAGGGAAAGAGCGGCTAAATACAGAAAAAAAATTAGACAAAGAGGGAAGAAAGAAAATGCAGAATGTTCCAGGGTACACTGTGCTATGCGAGTGGCGTCGTCAATGTGTATTTTCTTAGAGGTATTTCGTTCAATGTAACTGGGTGGCGTTCCCTTTATTATGGATGAGGCCTGGCTAAAGCAAGGGCTCCAGTGACACGAAAAATGGATGTTTTATTTTTCTTTTCAGACCTTCACTAATCAGGATCCGTAAACGGCGTCCTGAGGCTCCAGGGAGGTGGCGCAAAAAAAAAAAAAGGTTTCTTAAGGCGCTGTCTGTCGCTTTGAAGTGGTATTAGGCAGTGTTCGCGAAATACGGGAATGGTCGTTTGAAGTGAATACTATTTTGTTCTGAGAATCAGCGCTTGGAGGCTTTTAGTTGTGTATGCGGTGGCTTTTCGATATGTCGGGCTTGCAACCAATTATCGGTTTCTGAGACAGATAAAAATACACAGTTGTACATTAGAAAGTGTAGTTACACTGAAACAAGGAAAGATATTTGCAATTATCCAGTCCTCGTCACCATTACAGGGCTGCAAAATCTTGAAATTTCATGGTTACAATCTCATACACTTAATAGTTCACCCATAAGGTTGTAGCGCGTTGGCTACATCCTTAAAGCCCGATGGCAGTCAATGCCTTGGCTGTTGGCAATCCCACTACGATTGAAGACATCATTTTGACGTACCAACGCATTGAGATGTTGCAGTCCCATCATCTTAATTAAGACAGTGATGCTCGCCTTATGCCTCTGTCTCAATTGAAAGCATTTATCCGCACCATCATCCGGGAAGAACTTGGTGACTGTCGCCTCCACTATACTGTCGCCTTCACTCAGTCCCAACCGTTCGACCAGCGGAATCTCGTTAAGAAGGAATTAGCGGCAATGGCGACACCGAAGACCGTGGTCACTGCGCCAGAACGCCTAATGTCCACACACGCTGATGTGGCGTGCAGGACGACACCAGCAGCACAGAGCGCTCATTTTGTGATGCCCATACATGCGGAGATCACTTCGATTCTACCTGCTCCCATGACATCTGTGTCAACTAACATTGCTTGTGGCCATTTGACTGCTGTGCCCGTTGGAATGACTGTTGAACCATCGTATCTTTAGGGGCGTTCACTCCGTTCTGTCTTGTTTTACTGCGGTATCCGAGGCCACATTTCTCAATACGGCCGCCACCACAAGCAGGAACAACGACGGAGCTATGCTGAGTTTGAGCGAGACCAGTTTCAAACACCAGATATTTATGGTCAAGACACCTACCCGTTCACGCAGTACCGGTCTTCATCTCCTCCATTGTTCCGTTGTAAAAATCAGGACTACTTTTCCTCCAGACGGCGCTATTCATGGCCCTACCACCGCTTCGCATCGCCGCTTTGTCCTGTCATGTCCCGTTCTGTCGAACAAACTCCGGAAAACTAATGATTGCAGTTTTTGCAGGGACAACTGCGTCCCGTCGACCGTCAAAAATACTTCCTATTGGCCCAGCAATTATGTTGTCAGTGAGTCTTGAAGTTATTCCTGTGCCAGCTCATGTAGACAACGGTGCAACCACTTCTGTTCTGCGTACTAAGCAGGTGGCGGTTGGTGCTTATTATGGTGGGCCCTAAGGCGTAACAATCTGCAAAGCTTAATAAAACTTGTTGTTGGGCTAGTTGGTTATACATCATATACTTAGAAATTTGGCGCAACCTCGACTCACGCAAACACTCACACAAGCACACACACTTCTCTTCCCACCATTGCGATAATTCTGAGAAGCACTAGGCAGATGATGGGTGGTGCTTAGTAAGGGGGGCCAGGTGGCGCTGTTCGGGCACTGTTTTTGTGTAGTGTTCAATTTTTGCTCTTTTTGGGGCTATTACGCTGACGTCCATTTCGTTTCGGTGTGCCAACAAGACGTCGAGTGAAGACTCATAGGTACGAGGTTCCTTTATCAAAGACTTCGCTATAGTACACGACCACTACGGTGGTTGGTAGCCACCGCCACGAGCCTTATTCTCGTCCAAGTGCGTCAACCCTCAGGAGTGATACTGCAGGACACAATGAAAAGCCTTGGGGCTTACAGGCGCACCGAAACATCATAAAGTTAGCACGTTTGCTTATTCACAACCGCAAAATGGCTCCAGCGAGCCCCACTGCAATGAAAGACGATGAAGCTGACAGCAAAAAGCTTTGCCTAAAAGAGAATATTTTCGAAGATCAAACATTAACTTATTATCTAAGTGATGAAGGAGACTTGGATGAAGATGAACCATTTCTGTTGGTTGCGTATAAGAAGGAACGAGCAGAAGGTATCTCAGTTGTCTTTCGTCCAACAGCTTAAGGTGCTAGTTTCTGGAAAGTGTACCCCAATTGAGCGTCAGCTGAAGTAGTCTCCACTGCTAAAAAAAAGTGTAGTCATTCAGAACGACAAGAGTTGGAAGCCTCAGTGTCAGCGTTGCTTCCTTAGCCTCAGCCAACCGTCTTCTGATGTTTTCGAATGGAGGCGGCCTGGAAGTTAAGCCTTTCATCCCAGAATCATACACTCAGAAAGTTGGGAATTCAAAGCATGTGCCTCTGTAATATTCAGACGGATAACTTTAAGAGTACTTGAGAGAGGCTGGGGTTATGTCGGTGCGTAGGCAAATGAAATATTACCGTCAGGAAGACAGAACAGTAACTTCGCGTTCACTTCACTGAATGATTCTGCTTTTTCGAGATCACCACCCGATTACACGAAGAATCTATTTAGTATTCACCAGTCAACTAGTGAAAGAATAATTTGGCCCAGCACATTTGTGCTATAACTGCCAGCAATTCGGACACATGGCGAAAAGTTGCCGTAACACACGCCGGTGTAAAATCTGCTCAGAACACAACCATGAAGAGTGCAAGTCAGTTCTTCAGTCTGAGTGTGCAGGTATCACGGAGCAGGTAATCACAGTGCAGGCAATCACGGTGCCTCATATTCAGACTGCCCACAAAGTAAATCTGCTGCAAAAATTCGTCGGTATCAGCTTATCCATGGAAAAAAAACCACGCCCCAATCGACCTTCTCTAAACCTTGAGATTGTTCATTCTGTTCCTAATCTAACTCAGCGCACACCACAGCAATAACAGCCGACAAACACACCAAGAGAACCGCAAGAGCACACCCGAATGATCACTCTTGAGAGGTGCATTAAAGTACCCCAACCTACGCGTCAAAGCTGCGAACACCCATGCAACTCAGCGCACACCACAGCAATAACAGCCGACAAACACACCAAGAGAACCGCAAGAGCACACCCGAATGATCACTCTTGAGAGGTGCATTCAAGTACCCCAACCTACGCGTCAAAGCTGCGAACACCCATGCGACTTAAGCCGGAAAGTAGCAAAACCGATGGCACCAGTGTTCGCCCCAGCTACAACATCAAACCATCACGTCGTTCTGAACAGACCTCAGAAACTGAACCATTCAATAGGAACCGTGCCTCTGCATCGGTTGTGCAAGTGATTCTACCAATGCTTTTCACAGCACTAAGGCAATCCTGTCTGCTCTACCGGAAGGAAAAGACCTGCCAGAAGTAAAAGCCCTGCCGCCCGTGGAAGCACTATTGTGTACACAATCCGGGTCAAACCTGCGACAAGTAACATATAAATAGGCGCTATAAAAATGTCTCCATACACAAGTGGAACGCCAACAGTCTTCGAAGGAAGTGTGCTGATTTTCGTAAACTCCTTTCGCAATATAACTTTCCAATACTTTGCATCCAAGAGGCAGGAATGAATGATGATTTCCACCTCTATAACTAGGTGATGTATAAGTTATCTCGTCGAAGTGGTCATAGCAGAGTGCATCTGTGTCAGAAAAGACCTACCTTCTCACGAAGTCCGCTCAAGTGATTCGTCCATCCCGGAATTCGCCGCTTGCAAAGTATCATTTGGTGAACAGTACATAACAGTGATCAATTCTTACCTACAACCACCAAGAGGCATTTCGTTGAAAGAGCTAGCAAATATCAATAATATTTCTGATTCATATATAAAGATAAGAGTAAGCCACGTGTTATTGTGAGGTTTCGCTCGCGAGCCGCCAGAAACAGAATGCGTTCGGCGGCAAGAAAAGAAAACTGAATGCAAGAGATTTCGGGTTCGACATAAATGGCTTATAATACGTATATGAGCACCTCTGCCGTGAAAACCAAATTCTGCTAGCTAAAGCAAGGCAAGTGAGGAAAAAAAGACATAATATTCATCTGGGTGTCACAGGGAAAGATCTTGATGCGGAAGTCAGAGAACAAAGCAGTTCTGTACATAACCTGTGAGGAGGACTTGGTGCGGGTAGTGTAACAAATCGTCATAATGGTCTTCTTAGTTGTGATTCTGTATGCTATATTTCTTTCGATCCTTTATTTTTTTGCAAAACGGGAAAATGTAATCCCAATGCCTTTTTATACAGTTTTTGCATGCTACACGGCATCTTGTGGAATCACTGCCTCTATCTTTAATTGGTACTACACAACAGAATATTTGTTTTTTACCGGTAATATTGTGGCAAGCTTGAATAATGCTATTGCTCTAATTAATATGCATCACTTGTTTGTTATCTATGTTTGGTTATCAAAAGTTGTGGAACCAAAGTGTGGTTTTGTATAAATTGATAAACCATCATTACTACTTTTATCTCTATCGCCTACAAATGAACACTAATATAAAGTCTTCTACTCCCTGTCAAGTAAACACTTTTTGAAAATCTGGGCGGGTCACCCCTAGCTGTACTTCATAATATATGCAGTCCGCACGTTGTAAAGACGATGACCTTTTTGCTCTTCTTTATCACTTGAAATTTAGGTTTTCCGCAATAATGCTTACAGAAACGTGGTATTGTGATGGCATGGATGTTATCACTTTCGAAGGTTACAATACAGTGTACTTAAATAGAAAAACAAGAGCAGGAGGTGGTGTACGTATGTACCTTAAACTATAAATGACAAACGAACAGTTAAATGAATGGTGTCAATGCTTGGAAGATTGTGAAATTGTATCTGTTAAGGGGACAACTGCGTATTTGTGACCGTGTACAGACCTCCCGATGCTAATAGTAACAACTTTATGCAGTTCTTGGATCAGATGTTTGCTTTCAAAAATGAGCATAATTATAGCATTGTATTGAGAGGTGACCTGAATGTTGATATGCCAGAAACACAAAAAAAAACCACAAAAAAATTTCCACACTTCTTGACTCTCACTTTTTATCAAATGTCATTGTCACTCCTACTCGTATTACTCAATCGAGTGCAACATTATTAGACCTGTTCATACCAAACTTTTCCTTAGTATCCATACTTTCAGGCACTATGTCTACCGTGATTAGTAACCACCTCCCTATATATTTCATTGCGCCCCAATTCTGTTATCAGCCCAGACAGTCCGTTTCTGGTATAATATATCGACCAGTGAATTTAAAATTTCTTTCGAACTTTCGGGTTGAAATTGAGCGAAAAAATTGGGAGAAGTTGTTTTCCTTGTCCACGGCTGATTTAGCTTATGACTATTTCATGCAAACGTTCATTTCCCTTTATAATAAATGTTTTCCTCTTAGGGCTTTGAAAAAGCCAAAGCGTGCTCGCAAACCTTGGATGACTTCTGAGATACTAAAAATAATGAAGGAAAAATATAAAGTATTTAACGTATTTCTAGTTACCCGAAAATCAGACGATTTGAAGACTTTTAAAAAATACAGTAATTTAGTTACTAAAGTCCAACGGCAAGCAAAAAGAAATTATTATCATTGTATGTTTTAAGGCGTCTGTGACAGCAAAGAAATCTGGAATAAGTTAAAATCTATCATATCTCAAGGTAGAGCTACAAATTGTTTAAAAATTGTAATTGACAATGAGGTTAATTAGGGGAAAGGGTCAGCGGATAAATTTAATGAATACTTCACATCTATAACTTAAAGCTCGCACCAAACAAGTGCTTTTGAGTACTTACCAGCACCACTCAAGGAATCAATATTTTTTTGTTCGACAGATGACGATGAGGTAATACGAGTGTTTAAGTGCTTTATAATGTCTAAGAGTGATGATTTAAATTGCCTAAATATAAAAGCGATAAAACTTGTTATGGACCTACTTAGTCCACGCCTGACACACTTTACAACGTTTCCCTAAAAAGCGGCATTTTCCCACAGAATATGAAGGATGCTAAGCTGACGGTGATCCACAAAGGTGGAGACAAAAACACTTTAACAAATAACAGGCCGATTTCAATTCTCCCGATTTTTTCCAAAGGACCTTAAAAATTATTCATACTAAATGGTTGAATTTTTTGATAAACAATTTGTTATAACTCAATCACAATTTGGTTTTAGCTCAAGCTACTTACCCGAAAGAGCCCTATTGTTTCAAAAGGAATTGATTCTCAAAATTATTGAGGCCAAAAAGTTCACACTTGGCATATTTTTAGATATACAGAAAGCATTCGACAAAATAAACCACAAGACATTATTAGGAAAACTGTGGTGTTAAGGAATTAGTGGTGTAGCCTTAAATCTGATCGAAAGCTACCTAACAGACAGACATCAGTGTTTATCTATAAACAGGAAAATTTCGTCCGTGCAAACTGGTAAAGATCGTGTTCACCAAGGCAGCATATTGAGTACCCTTTTGTTCATCATATGTATCAACAATATTTAAATGTTGACCCTCCAGCCCAATACGTAATTTACGCAAACCATACAAGCTTATTTTTTTTGCAGGCACGAAAGTTATTCATCTAGTAAATACAGTTACCTCAACGGTACAAATTATATACAGCTGGACCCTTGAAAATTCATTACTTATAAATTGTTTCAAAACAAAAGCTTTTCTTTTTTGTGCCAAATATCCACTCAATGAAACCACTGAACCCTACAATCTCATGTTAAATAGCAGCATAATCGAATATTCTTCCACCCCGAAGTCTTTGGGCGTTGTTTTCCATGAACACATGAAATGGAATTATCATGCGGAATTTTTATGCAATAAGCTTTGCAAAGTCTTGGGTGTCTTGAGAAAATGTGAGGGTTTGTTGCCCGTTCTTCAAAAACTTCTGATATTTAATGCGCTCTTTACACCCCATCTGAGTTACTGCAACCTAATTTGGCGTAATGGAACATTGCAATCTATCAGTAATCTTATCTTACAAAAAAAGGCGCTAGGATCTGTTGCTAGCCTTCCTTTTAACTCCAATACTTCACAATTATTTGATAAATACAAAATAATCAAATTAAACCTGCTCTACAAATATTCTCTAACAGTCTCTTTTAGATCTGATACCATAAAAGGTCGCGGCTATATACGTAGTTTAGCTAACTTGCAATTAAATCCTTCAACGCACCTAAACCGACACTTTGAATATTGGCATGTGGCGAGACCGCGCACAAATTATGGCTTTCAGACATTGAGTTATTGCTTGCCGAAGATACTAAATAAATTAGCAATTATTATGAAAATGTATGCTCTCTAATATTTTTGTTTTAAATATGCTTTATATTTTTGTGTAATATTATTTTTGTTTGATTACTTCTTTCGATGTATAGCATGTGTGTTTTTTGGTTAGTACAGTTTGTTTAAATTTTTTGTTCTGATGCAAAGCGTATGCATTGCTGGTTTAAACTGTATTGTGTTTAATTTAATTTTGCCGTTTTTGTTGCCACAGTTGCCATGGCGTTAGGGGGCCTCGTCAAGCTGTTTTACACAGCTTTTTTCTTCTGTCCCAGCCATTTACTGTACAACTATACGTGGTTAATAAACTAAACTCAAATTCGAACTCAAACTCATATACATTTATATGTGGGGACTTTATGGCACACAACATAATTTGAGGTAGTGATTCAGTTCAATTCAATTCAATTCAATTTATTTCATCCCAAGGATGAGGGCAGGCTCGGAAGAAAAGTGACGTTTTGTCACTTGAGGAGAACCCGAGCCTTCCTAATTCATGGCAAGCAACGTGGACATGGGTGAAGAAACATAGGCCATGAACATATAGGCAATGAACGTAGGCCATAAGATGTTTGGCGCAGTACAAGTCGGAAGATGCACGTACAATAATGCTATGTCCAGAGACTAATATGCGTAAGTGGTTTCTTTGGGCACAATTTCCGAAGTACAACGCAAAATATGACAGAATACAAAATACTATATATATGACGACACTGCTATGCATAGAAATTGCGTGTACAAACATACACATACACATAAATATACACACATATATGTAGATACGTATACACACACACACACACATATATATATATATATATATATATATATATATATATATATATATATATATATATATATATATATATATATATATATATATATATATGTACATATATATTAACGAAGAGCGGCGTGGCAGCTGTGGGCCATAGGCTAGAAAGCGAGGAAGAAGAGACAGAATAAGAACAGCTGGCCCAGGATCGGGTGTTGTCTCCTTTCTCTCCGTTACAATGGCGCAGCCGTTCAATGAACCTGTTTGCGACGACCCGTGTGAAGAAACCATCCTATGGAGCGGCCGCACTCTCCAGCAGCCCGCAGCTCCTGCTACCGTGGCCATGGCATCCGACCTGGCCACCGCGGGTACCGAAGCCAGCGCGCTGCCTGCAGGCGTCCTTGCCGAATCACAAGGTGACTCCACTGACTTGGCTTCGCAAACCGCCTCCTTGCCCAGTGACGCCATACACGCTCCCTTGGACTTCACCTCAGGTACCATCCCTGGAGCAACGTCGGTACCGTCGCCAGAAGACAGGCGTAATTTCTCGCCTGTAGCCGCCAGCGAACTCTGCACGGTTCTGCAGGCCATCGCTACTTCGAGCCACCGTCTTGAAGACGCCACCGTCGCCTTCTCAGCAGCCTGTGCGCGCACCACGTTGCCCCCTCCGTCTACCGCAGAAATTCCTGACTTTACTGGCGTTGATCAAGACCCAACCATCTGGCTGGATGAAATCCATTCGTTGGCCCGCCGACATGCATGGACTGACGACGTGACGCTATTGCTAGCCGTAAGCCGACTGCGCGAGTCCGCCAAAGCGTGGCATAAATACGATGGCTGCAAGTACAAATCCTGGAGTGACTGGACTACAGCCTTCGTCACGGCCTTCCCACCACTTCCATCCGCATACGACGACCATTTCATGCGCATGCGATTGCGTCGGCAGGCTTCATCGGAAGACGCCCGTAAATACGTCTACGATAAGCTCGGGCTTCTCGACAAATGTTGCATTACATGGATCTCTCCGGCTGCCCGCCAGTATGTCGTTGATGGCTTGGCTGACCCTACCCATGCTGCCATCTTATTTTTCCAGTCACCTGAAGCGTCACGCCAGATTTTCGCTCAAAAGGCAGCTGAACTTCAGCAAAACTCTCATCGTCGGCTTAGCTTGGACACATTACCGACTGTCCGTTCGGCTTACGCCTCCACACGACACGAATGCTTCAAGTGCGGTCGCATTGGCCACAACGCCAAGGAGTGTTGTCAACCTTTTCAGACCCGAATCCACTACCAAGCTTGTCAAACTCCTCGGATGTCCATTCATGTTGAGGGAATAGGTGACCTATCTGCTCTCGTGGATACCGGTGCGGAGCGAACGGCGCTACACCGATGTCATGCTCCGGACACTGTCCGACCGTGGACGCAACCTCCCCTGTGCGGACTTGGAGGAAGTGCTATGCCAGACGGAATGCTCGACATTTTAGTCCGGACGGCAGCGGGCACTAAAGTTCTTCCAGCCATTCCCGTCTTTGAAGACCTCCCTGCCGACATGATCCTTGGTGCTGACTTCTTGCTATCTGATGACATTGAGTTCACCATACATCGCGGCCACGTCGAGCTCCGGTCTTCGACAGCTGGGACTACCGCCACAACCCTGCCACCACCGACAGGTGAGCCATCCACTCCGCCTACCTTATCTTCTATATTGGCTCGCCATCAGGCAGTATTCGCTAGCAATACAGCAGAACTGCCAGGCACTAATTTGCTGCTCCATCGCATACCAACAGGAGATCATCCGCCAATATGCGTACCACTGCTACTAAACGCTGAACGAGAACGGGCAGTGATCGCAGAACAAGTAGATGAAATGCTTGTCGCGAGCATTATTAGGCCGTCATCGAGTCCGTGGGCAGCGCCAGTCGTCCTTGTTCGCAAGAAAAACGGATCACTACGCTTCTGCGTGGACTACAGGCAGCTAAATAAGTGCACAATGCCTGACTCCTACCCTTCACCCAGTATTGATGACGCTGTCGATAGAGTACATCACTGCAAGTTCTTTTCGTCGCTTGATTTACGCGCAGGGTACTGGCAGATTAACGTCGCGGAGGAAGACCGATGTAAAACGGCCTTTTGCACACCTTTCGGTTTGTGTGAATTCAACCGTATGCCGTTTGGACTAAGAACGGCTCCTAGCACTTTTCAGCGTGCGATGAATTCAGTGCTCGGACCATTGAAAAACCAAGCCTCTGTGGTGTATTTAGACGACATCCTGGCCGTTGGCAGGACGGAGGATGAACACCTTCGCAATTTGGACGAAGCACTACACAGACTCTATGCAGCAGGGTTTCGTTTGAACAAAGAGAAATGCCAGTTTGGGGTGTCCGAGATTTCGTACCTGGAACATAATATATCTCCAGTCGGCATTCAGCCACTCCCGGAGCATAGCGAATAGCTGCCGTGTCGCAGTATCCCACACCAACCTGCTTGAAGCAGGTTCAGTCATTTCTGGGTATGGCGTCGTATTTGTGAAGGTTTATTCCCCACTTCGCTTCGATCGCAGCTCCCATGAGTGGTCTTCTTAAAAAAGACGCGCGGTATGAATGGGGCGTCTCACAAGAAAATGCTTTTCGAGCTATAAAACAAAAGCTCACTTGTTGCCCCATACTAAGTCACTTCAATGAAGACTGGTCCACTGAAGTGAACACTGATGCCAGCCAAGTCGGCCTAGGAGCTGTGTTAGTGCAGCGTGATTCAGATGACGTGGAACACGTGGTCGCTTATGCCAGCCGCAAACTTTCAGACACCGAGCGCCACTATCACTCCAACGAGCTTGAATGTCTTGCAGTGGTATGGAGCGTCGATGATAAGTTTCGACATTATCTTTTCGGGCGTGAATTCACTGTTGTGACTGATAATGCTGCTATAGCATGGATGTTCTCCAAGCAGCAACTTAAGCACAAATTTGCCCGGTGGATAGTCACGCTGCAAGAATACAATTTTTACGCGTGCCACCGCGCCGGGGGGCTAAACAACGTCGCCGATGCACTCTCACGGAACCCCCTTGACTGCGCGCAACAAACCAGGCAAACCCACATTTTTTTCGCCCAGATGAATATATCCCAAGCCCAACAGGAGGATAAAGATTTGGCATCCATTATTGCATCTATCACTGACAAGGGAAATCGCAGTACTTTTTCGATGCGCAATGCCGCATTCTACCGGCGTCACTGGCGAGCGGACCCATCCAAAGAACGTTACCTCTTGGTGATCCCGAAGTCCCACAGGTCCGAAATGCTGCGAGCCATTCACGACTCTCCAGAAGGCGGACACACCGGCCAACAAGCCACACTCCGGAAACTACAACAACGTTTTTGGTGGCCGAAGATACAAAGTAGCGTCCGTTCTTATGTCACCAGTTGCGAAATTTGCCAGCAGTTTCAGCGACTGCCTTGGTGTCAACCTGGATTACTAACACCAATACAGATACCCGAAACAATTTTCCACACGATTGGCTTTGATTACATGGGACCTCTACCCGCCACCACTGCGGGAAATCGTTACGTCATTGTAGCACAGTAGACTACCTGTCAAAATACGTGGAAGTGGAGGCCATGTCATCTCTTGCATCCACTTACCTAATCGACTTCCTCTAGCACCGATTTGAATGGAGACATGGCTTACCAAAAAAGTTAATATCTGATCGGGCTACAACGTTTCGTAGCGGGGAACTGAAAAAGTACCTTTGCACGGCAGGCGTGCAGCACCACTTCGCATCCGCGTTTCATCCTCAAGCAAACGGCCTTACTGAGAGAACCAACCAGAGCATCCAGGCACGACTCGCTCCATATACGAAGGCAGGGAAAAGAGGAGAGGCCGACTGGGACGTCCACCTTCCGCCAGCAGCTTTTGCGATTAACACGGCACTGCAGACGTCTACAGAGAAACGCCCTAAAAATTGTTTATGGGAAACTACCACAGCTGAAAGCGGTCCTCACTCTGGATGCTCCCATTATAGTTCCACCTGTCAACGATCGCAAAGTGGCCTATCAGAGGATCCGAACTGAGGCGATCAAGAAAGCCACCCACGCACAAGAAAATCAAAAGTGCCACTATGACAGACGCCGTAGACCCATTCCTGCTTACAACATCGGTGACGAGGTCTGGGTGCAAAGGGGCACCAGCGGGCCTGGCAAGAAGCTACTCCCTAAGTTCGACGGGCCATTCATAATTACTCAGCGTGTAGGAAAAAATACTTGGCGCGTGAACACCTCAGATGTGAACTTCACTCTGGATAAACGCAAAAGAAACAACTTTGCCGTGCATGTGTCGCGCTTGAAAAAAGCAGTCGGACCGCTGCAGGTGCAATGAACTGTAATTTTTTTTCGTTGTCAGTTCCGCAGTGTGGCCGAATGTAATCAAGAGTGGCGCGGCAGCTGTGGGCGATGGGCTGAAAAGCGAGGAGGCAAAGGCAGAATAGAACAGCTTGCCCGACGAACGGGTGTTCTGTGTGTCTCACTTATTACAATATATATATATATATATATATATATATATATATATATATATATATATATATATATATATATATTGTAGTGAAAAATGCGGCCTTGCTAGAGACGACGAAGGCGTTTGTTGTGGCGGAGGCTCGTGCTGCTGCAGCTGCTGCTGAAACCACTGGCTGCTGTCTCGCTGCTGTTCGGCCCAGTAAACGGTTTCCTCACCCCGGTGTAGCGTCCAACAGTGCTGTTACATTTGGTGGAGAGTGCTAGTTGTCTCAAACTGGAACTCTGTTCCCGGACTCTACCTCAACCCCCCACCTCGCCAACGCCTGACGACATGACCCAGCCACCTGAAGTCATTATCCCATCTGTAACCTTTTCCGAAATGCCACGACAGCGAGATCAAGTGATTTTCAACGCGAAGGACGACGAAAACACCGAAAAGTAGCTGTCCCAGAATTAAGTGGTAAGCGCATACAATAAGTGGGATGACACAGACAAGCTCGCTTACCTTCTTTTTTATCGCGCGGGTGTGGCAGAATTGTGGTTTAACAACCGCAAAGTGGCAACACCCTCTAGGTCAACCTTCAAGACGCGCTTTGCAGAAGCCATTGGCCGACCCGCTCGTCCCAAGCTCCGCGCCGACCAGCGCTTGCGCGGCCGCGCACAGCGCTCTGACGAGACCTTTACCTCGTATATTGAGGGTATATCGATTGCCACATGTCTGACGCTGGCAAAATACGGCACATCATGAAAGGTATCAAGGACGACGCCTTCCACATGCTCGTTACAAAAAACCCGCAAACCGTCACCCAGCTTATTCAGCACTGTCAGAGTTTCAACTAGCCGCGGAGGGAGCGCATTTCTACTACACGTCCAAACCTCGGCACGAGCTCTACATCTGCGTTAAGCGTCGGTGCAGTTTCATCTGAACAAAGCACGTTAATGCAACGAATCCAGCAGTTCGTCCGAGCAGAAGTGGCGCGCCATTGTCTCTTGTGCCGTGCATTCCGGCCAGTACACACACGCTGACCCCAACGCTCCGCAAGAGAATTGAAGAGCAAGTGTCTGATGCTCTGTCTTCCACATACCATCTTTCGCCTATGTCCGCCCCTCTCACTTAAGCTGAGGCCGCCAGAAGATCGCCACCGTCGCTACTAAACGCCACAGATCTTGCTAGACAGCCCCGTCCCAACTACGCAGCAAGTTCTCCTATCCGTACCCACCCACCTCCAGTTCGCCAACCCGCACCACCATCAACTAACCCTTGGCGCAATCCGGACAGCAGGCCGATTTGCTATTTCTGTCATATTTCCGATCTAGTAGCGCGCTACTGCCGTCGTCAGGATTATAACCGAACTGCTGGTGAGGCGACTTACGGCTATCGTCCAGAGCCACCACAGCTGTCGTTGTTCCACCCCACGTCGTATCAGTTGCCGCCACGTCGCCGCGGCTTCGACAGGAATCGGTCGCCCTCACCACGGCGTCGTTCTATTCCTCCGATGCTTCCTCGATCACCACCCTCCCAGATGGAAAACTGACCATCGCAGTTCCCGAGGCAAGAGCTTCGCACATATCTAAACTTTCAAGGCCTCCGTTTCTACCTGCTAATGAAATAACTGTGCATATTGATGGAGTACCGGTGAGAGCGCTCGTTGATACTGGTGCTGCCATGTCTGTGCTAAGTGGTGAACTGCGCCAAGAGATGAAGAAGCTCACACTACCACTTTTCGATGTCTCTCTCCGCATGGCCACTGCGCATCACGTTCAACCTTCTGTGGCGTGCACAGCTCAACTGGTCATCCCAAATACTTTGTATGTAGTCGAATTCGTTGTGTTTTCCCCATGTTCGCATGAAATCATCTTAGGCTGGGTCTTCCTCTGCGCTCATCATGCCGTCGTTCACTGTGCGCGTGCCGAACTAGAGTTGTCGACGATGCCTGAACTGGCCCTGTGTGAAGCGTTGACGTCTGAAAGACCTTTCAAGCCGCTATCTTCCCGAGTCACCCTGGCCGTGGACACTCACATCCCTCCTCTATTCTGTGTTCTTGTGCCACTCTTCTGCGATGACGCGCCCTCTGTCACCGCCCTCTTTTACCCCTCCGACGCCTTTGGCTCTCGCAAAAGCTCCCTTCTCCCGTTCGCAGTTGTCACCGTAAAAAACTCCTATGGCTCCATTTATATAACAAACTCGCTTCCTTCCCCAGTCATTTATTTCGTGGTGAACTCCTCGGTCAGCTTGAGGAAATTGATTCTGTTTCGACCTGATGACTTGCCATTATTTCACTTAAGCACCATTACCTCGAATACCACTCTCACTTCATCTCCGGAGGCTTTTTTCCCATCAATTGACACTAAACATCCCGCTGCTCAGCGCACCCAACTCCTGGCTCTACTAGATCACTTCAAGATGTCATTTGACCATATCTAACCTTCTTTGAGTCGCATGTCTGCCATCGTTCACAAAATCGACACCGGTAGCCATGCACCTTTGCACCAGCGCCCATATCGAGTTTCTCACGCTGAAGCCGTGCCATTGATGACCAGGTGAATGATATGCTTTGACGTGGCGTAATACAACCTTCAAACAGCCTTTGAGCTATCCGGTTGTACTGGCGAAAAAAAAAGAATGGTAGCATGAGATTTTGCGTTGATTACAGGCATCTTAAGAAAATCACGAGAAAAGATGTTTATTCGCTGCCAAGAATTGATGGCACCCTCGATTGCCTACAAGGAGCAGAGTTCTTTTCTTCTTTAGACCTTCGATCGGGCTACTGGTAGGTTTCTATGTATGACGCCGACCGCCCCAAGACTGCGTTTGTAACATCTGACAGATTGTACGGATTTACCGTGATGCCACTCGGCCTCTGTAATGCCCCTGCCACCTTCCAGCGTCTCATGAACAACAACCTTAGTGTCTTTAAATGAAACACATGCCTGTGCTATTTGGATGACGTCGTCGTTTTCTCAAAGGACTTCGACTCCCACCTCAGCCGCCTCGCAAGCGTCCCGGCTTGTCTTTCGGACGCTGGACTGCAGCTGAATTTGAAGATATGCCCCTTCGCTGCCCGCCAGCTTACTATCTTAGAGCATGTTGTTAGCAAGCATGGTGTCCGTCCTGATCGAGGCAAGCTTAGCGCTGTCACCGACTTTCCCAGGCCGGCTACACTAAAGTAGTTCCGCAGCTTCATCGGCCTCTGCTCATGCTTTCGCCGTTTTGTGCGCAATTTCGCCACCATAATCGCACCCCTGACACAGCTTTTTGCCGACAACCAAGACACCTCGGCGTGGTCCCCAGTATGCGATGAAGCATTCGCCTCGTTACGGCATCTTCTGACATCACCACCTATCCTACGCCACTTTGATCTAGACGCTCCAACCGAAAACCATACGGACGCTAGTGGAGTAGGCCTCGGCGCTATTCTTGCTAAGCGTACATCTGGCTTCGATGAGTATGTTGTATTCTACGCTAGTCGCACCCTTACTAAAGCGGAAAAGAACTATTCAGTCACCGAGAAAGAATGCCTTGCCACTGTTTGAAAAATCACGAAATTCCGACCTTACGTATATGGACGCCCACTTGACGTCGTCACTGACAACCACGCATTGTGTTGGTAGTCGTCATTAAAAGACCCATCTGGTCGCGTAGCTCGCTGGGCACTACGTCTCCAAGATTAAGGCATTCGTGTAATTTATCGGTCAGGCTGCAAGCATTTGGACGCTGACGCTCTTTCTCGTTTGCCACTTCCCCACGATTATGTTACAGCGTCTGTTTCCGGCTGCAAATGTTCTTCACTTGAACATGTCAACATGTCTGCTGAGCAACACCAGGATCTATAGATAGCGTCTCTCTTAGAGTACCTGTCTCAGACGTCTCCGCGTACCGACAATTGTTTACTTCGACCAACAGCTCGCCATTTTACAATCCATGACGGTCTTCTGTACCGGCGAAACTACCTATTTGATGGCCGTAAATGGTTGCTGGTGATACCTCGCCACTTACGTTCTGACGTCTGTGCCTCCTTTCACACGGATCCATAATGCGCCCACGCAGGTGTAGTGAAGACGTATGCTCGCGTACGAATTCGATATTACTGGCACGGAATGTACTGCTTTGTTCGGCAGCACGTCCATTCATGTACCTTCTGCCAATGCCGGAATAGCTCCCCTCGCAAAACCACAGGGCCACTCCAGCCAATGCCGTGTTCTTTTTGGCCCTTCGGCCGCATCGGAATTGACTTGTACGGTCCCCTACCATACACACTAAATGGAAACCGCTGGGTCATTGTAGCCGGGGACCACCTTACGCGTTACGCCAAAACTACGGTGCTTCCCGAGGCCACTGTGCGTGAAGTCGGCTTGTTTATTTTGCACAGCCTCGTCCTTCGGCATGATGCACCCAGAGAGCTTCTCAGTGACCATGGGCATTCCTACTTGTCAGAAGCTGTAGAAGCCCTCCTACGCCAATGCAACATCGTGCATCGAACAACGACCGCATATCACCCCCAAACCAACGGGATGCCCGAGCGATTTATTCGCACGCAGGGTAACGTGCTCTCCTTGTACGTTTCCGATAGCCATACGAACTTGGACCGCAAACTGGCATTCGTTGCTTATACGCTTACAACAGCGCAATGCAATCTACAACTGGATTCTCCCCGTTCTTTCTTCATTATGGTCGCGAACATTCATCGTTTTGGACACAATGTTTCTGTACCGCCCATACCCTTCAGAATCGACGACTTTGGCTGAAGCCGCCACATTTTCCGAAGAACGTCGGCAGCTCGCACGTGCGCTTACTACGCACGATCAGGCTCGCCAGAAGCACTCCCATGATCGACGCTCATCCCCATCGTCATACGCGCCTGGAACAATCATGTGGCTCCGCATGCCATCGTCTGCCTCAGGCCTTTGCTCAAGAGGGAGAGAAGGATTGTTGGAAAGATAGGGAGGTTAACTAGACTATGCGTCCAGTTTGCTACCCTACACATGGCGAGGGGGAGAGGGGAGTAAAAGAGAGAGAGAAAGATAGACACATGTCACATCACACACACAATGCCGAGTTTCACAGGTGGTCCCTCAATGAAGTTGCTGACAAGTATCTTAGGAGGGCTCGTGTGGCTTTCTGTTCTGATATGCTGCGCGACCAGGCTCCCAAGATCTTTGCTTGATTAAATGGCCGGTCATCGAGTCTTTTCAAGGCACATTGGAGAGTCCGGCGATCTTCATTAAATTGGGCACAGTAGCACAAGAGATGTTCAATAGTCTCTTTACAGTTGCAGCTTTCACACATGGATGAATCCGCCATGCCAATGCGATGGCTGAATGATCTAGTAAACGCTACCCCAGTCCACAGCCGGCACAGCATTGTAGTGTCACGTCGAGAAATCTTGGATGGAAGTTGTTTCTGGAGTAGTGACTTAAGATTCTTAGGGCGATGATTGGAGTTAAATGGAGAATTCCAGTGCGCAAGCGTGACATTATGCGCGATGTGACGAAGTTCTCTAGCTGCGTGTACTCTTGACAAGGGTATTAGCAGTGTGGGCGCTCTATCGTGAGCCTTTGCTCAAAGTTCATAGCCAAGTATGATGGTCTGTACAGGATCTTGCGCCAGACACCACCAGACTACATGGTTGAACCTATTCAGCTGGTAGGGCCATCTTTTTCAGCTTCCGGTATTCTGCACTCACAAACAGGCATTTTCACCGCAGAATCTCATGCGCTATCTGTTGCTGCCAACCATACTAAGGAAATATAACTAGAACGCGCGGTTCATAAACGGGCTCTCTGAGTGTTGTAACAGCTTTAAAAATAATGAAAAAACATAAAATCTTGTGCTTGTATCGCTTTACTCGCTTTTATGTGCAATCTACGCACTCAAACGTCATGTTGTGGTGTGCTGGGTGCCAGGCCACTGCGAGATTGCTGGAAACGTGGCCGCGGACCAGCTAGCTGTATCCGCGCATGACAACGCTGCCATCAATTCATCTTTGACTGTCCCCGCACTTCACATGAAGCACTTCCGAATACAAATCCTCAGAGCATATTGGCAGCGCCTATGGGACAGGCAGACTGAAAATAAACTGCATATTTTCAAACCCAAACTTGAAAATTGGCCACCGGTATCTAAATCACGCTACGGACAAGTAACACTTACCAGGCTAAAAATAGGACACCCACACAGCACACATTCATATCTCCTGTCTGGTGATGAAAAACCTAGCTGTGACCAGTGTGGGGAACAACTTACAGTTCTCCACATTCTTGTCCAGTGCAGCGAGTTGGATTATATCAGAAAAAAAAACATTTTCTACTGCCCTATCGACCGCAGCTACCACTGCATCCTTCTATGTTTATTGGTAGGGATGCACTGTTTGAGCAAAAATCATTGATGACATTTTTAAAAGAAATACATGGTTTTAAAACTATATTTCGAGGTGACCCGTAGCAAGGCCTCTTTCCAGACGTTGCTGTTGCGATGGCCACATAGACAGCACCCTGCCTCGGGGTTCTTGTGTTCAAGGGCACTCATGCGGCAAATGTGCTAAATAACATGTAAGTCCCAAAGTTTTTCTTATTCTTTTACTGTGAGCATTGTTTTCAGTTTCAGTTTCAGTTTCAGTTTTATTGAGCATTTTCTTCACAGAGTTGCGAAAAAGAAAACGCAAGGATAGGAGCAAAAAGCTGCTATATTAGCAGCTTGACGAGGCTCCTACCCCTTTTCACTTGGCATTACAAAATCAGCAGAGCACAAAACATGAGCACAAACATTGTCATTAGTCTATAGCTAATTATTTCACCTCACTCGCATTGTTTTAAAATATCACGTTTTATTCGCTTAAGGCGAGCAATTTTAGGCCCTTATACAGCCCTGCAGCATCATCTTAGTGATTGTTACATTCCAAAGCATTGCCGCTCCTCCATCTTTTCCGTGGCGTTCTTTGGCCAAGACATGGCCTTTGCGCCATTAAAAACTACATATCAACATCAATTTACCCAAAGGATATCTGGTGGAGTTTGCACACCAGTTCCCATAAGAACTTACGAACTATAGTGACACTTCCATCGTTCTGCACTTTTTCACATTATTTTATTCATATAAAAACATGTTTTTATGCATGTTTCTGCCATTATTTGAAAAGCGCCATGACTTATGCCATTGCATTTTTTTGTTCAAAAGTCGACCGTTTGCGTGTACACATGATAGCCTTCAAACACATGCTTCACTCATAAGAAGTGAAAGCTAGTAGTCCGCCATTTTTATGACAATGAGGATGTCTCGCAAGTGTACTAGATGGTTCCCCGAGGCAGCATGATGACGCAAACTGTATGTCTCCAAGATGTAACGATTTCGCCACCCACTTTCGGTCTCCTGATATCGTCTGTCGATTACGTGTCCAATCTCCGACCGTCCTGTATGTATTTGATATGTAACCGTCCGGTAGGTCTTCCAACTGTCATAACGTTGTCACGAGGTTTATACCTACTAGATGGTGGGTATTGTAAGTGTCCTATAAGCAGCCTGACTTTATGCAGACCAGAAATGAGGCCAGTTGATAGCCTGTATGGTACTGCATAATGGAGGCTGGTATAAGTGGAAGGTATATCAACAAGCATCTGAATCTGCAAAACTATTTATTTATTTTCATTTACACTGTACAGTTTAGAGCACTTTACAGACAATACTTGAACAGATAATGTACATCAGATGGCGGAAGAAGACAAATAAAATGAACAGATCAGCCTTAAACCAATGAAGCTTGAACACATGATTACCATTGTAAAAGTTTTTACTTTTTCATCATTTTTCCAGGTTATTGAGGGTACATTCATTTCTCGAAAACACAAAAACAAATGTTTTACGAAAGAAACTCATCACAAAAGTATTTTCTGACCCAAGACACTTCTCACGGCATTCGAAAAACAATGGAAAGTATACTTAAACTTTACACGCCCAGATTAGCCATCTGTTTTATATTATGTACAATATATCACACTGATTTGTTGGGCTTTAGAGGTTAATAACAAACGTATGCAGCCTTACAGAGTATAAAAGACGAAACAATCATAACATCAGAACTAACTCACGTAGCAATCATTCAATGTTGCAATAAATTGGGAATGTGATATCATAGTAAATTACACTTGTGACCAAAGCCATCAGTGCTCTAGCGGAGATGCCTGATTGACACCAAACTGCAGTACTTAACATTCATAATCGGAAGCAACTCTACAGCTCACAACCAGCAGCACACTTACTGTAACTCTTGACTGCTTAACTGAAGACCGCTGAATCGAACCTCGGCTGTGGAAGCCGCAATTTTCATCGAAAAAGAAAGGCTTGAGACCCGTCTGCTTAGACAAGGGTGCACTTCCCAGGCGGTCAAAATTTCTGAAATCCATCACTATAGCATCTCTGATAATTATATATTGTGGTTTTTAACACGTGAAACCCAGCCAATGTTATTCTTATTACGGATCACGCATAATGAAAGAAGCAAATATCGCTATGTATAATAAAAATGTCATCATTCTACTTTCAATTCACGGCCTTAAGTTACAATATTCCAGAATGCCGTCTGTCAGTTATCATTAACAATGTCAAACATGGTTAAGTGTCACTGTAACATAACAAAAATGGTTAGGTATGATTAGGTATTACTGTAGTAAATCACTTGATTGTACAGATGGCTTTATATGCTAAAAGACAATGAATTATGCCTACGAAAAAAATATTCAAATTAAATATTGGGTCATTATTAGAATAAAAATGAAATCATTGATCTACTACAGCCTTATAAAAATGCAAAAAGTTCAATTTTCAAAGAGACTAATTGACACAAATATTAAAACATCACATACAAGACTTAGCGCAGCATACTAAGTAGATTTTCAAAAAAAAAAGTATGTGCTCTAAATACCAAGTAGCAGCGCGGACACATTCAAAGATGTGTTTTGTGTTTGCATTAAAACTCAGCCATAAGAATAGAAAACCACTTTTGTAAAAGAGTCGTGCGTGAAGCGGGACATGAAAAAAATATTATAGCTGTCACATGCCCAATAAACTAAGAATAACAAAATTTCGGCGGCTACAATAATTTGGTATGTTTGCAGAGGAAAGTTTGTGGCAGTTGTGTTTCTACACTATTCAACTTGAAAAAATTCTTCAAGCATGTCTATTCTCCAAGATATCCCGCTCCGAAGTCTAATTTTGCATTCATGATAACATATGCAAGAGAGTGAGGATCAGTAAAATATTACTCCCTGGTGGATAGAGCAGTCGCTGCTAGCTATCACCAGCCAGTAGTAAAAGGGTAACCATTATATTGTTTGCCTAAGGCTACGGCCCTTGGTCAGAATATATGTGGCCCATAAAGGATTAGTCTGCTTGCTAGTGCTCGCTGTCCTGCATGTAAGGATGCAAGCCGCAACTTTATTTTCTTGCAGGATATCTAAGCACATACATGCAAGAATTCTTTAAAACTATGTAGATATGTGGCTGGCTCAAATTTTATTATATGCATAGGGGCCTGCTGCAGTCTCTAATAAGTTCAATATTGAATCTTAGTCAACGGCATGGCTGAGACTGATAAGTATTCTTGCACATTGTGTCTCCCTTGAACACATAGCTATCTGCAAAGGTCACTTTTACACAGATAACTTTTACACAGAAACAAAAAGAAAGAGCCTAATTTTGAACATCATGAACATGCGAACCACTTTAATAAAGAAACCAGGTGGCTCAGTCAAGTTCTTTTTCCATAGGAACAAGAAGTCATGTGCAGGTGTTGTACATCTACAGCCATCATTTCTACGAGCTACCATTGATGACAGGCTTGTTCGGAATTCTTTCACACTTAGTTTGCACAAGCAGAATGCAAAGGCTGCGATGAAAACACAGAAAAAACAATATAGTGACGTGAGTCTCTTTCCAAAACAGAATATTTCAGTTTATTTAAAATGATTTGGAACAATGTGTCGTTACCTAGCAGGATATACGCAAACTAGAGATGCTACAAGAAAAATTTTCCTAATATTTTTGGCGAACAAAGTTACAACCTTAAGAAATAATATGCAATCACAACCTCGCAGATGTGTCAAAACCCTGCTTGAGCTGCCCTCGTGCATAGTGCGTTGACATGCAAATTCAATGATACCACACCACTCACATGATGGTATGCACTTTCATCAAGTATCCATTGCAGGTAACATATACAGTTCAAATATAAATCAATTTCTAATGCAAGTGATGTAGTTTTTTCATGCTGCTTACACTGAAACGATTATACCTACAATGTCAAAAATTATTGTCACTAAATTACTATTGTGTCCTGCTAATTTATGGCTATGCAGTACCCCTCACTTAAGCATCACAGCCTGTCTAATGAAAAAAAGTGAAAACACGTTTAGTAAGGTTTTAACACCAAGGTTGGGTGAGGTGCATACAATATTTAATAAACAAACGCAACATAACGAAATTGAAACATACTGGACACAAGCAGAGTAAAATCGATGGTGCTAGAACGCTTGGGCTAAGGACCGAATTGGCGCTCACACAGTAATGTATAGCAATTCGGTCGCATTTAGTCATGAAATGTTTGTTCGAAAATGCAGTTCGCGTTTAGCGGTTGGCTTAAAATGCACGGGTTGTGGCTGCATCGGGTAATCTATGTTGCAGGTGTATACCGCAAGTTCGAATTCTTCTAAACGAACTGCATGAACGCCCGAGCATAAGACAACCTTCGCGAGCCCTAGCTAAGACAATGCAACGCACTGAACACGAGCAAGCATCAACTCGAGTATCACGGTAGTTTATAAAGACGCGAGCGGCGCGGATGCACACTGCGGCAAATATTCGGCCACTCGCAAGGAAAAAAACTTCTCTGATGGCAGTCATAACAGATAACAACATTGTAGTTGTTTAAAATGGAACGTACAGCGTATCAAACTGCCGTTGACAAGTTTGCGGCCCTCTGAAATCACGGCCGAACTTGCACGACGCAGCAACAATTACTTACGCATCAGAGGACGATGCACCTGGTCTCTATATGGTACAGCAGACGACATATGTCACGCCTGCTACAGAAACAGCCTCCAACCAAGCTTACCTGCACACCAATCCTCGCGCACTGAAAAACGAAAGTCGTTCCAAGAGCACAGGTGCGCCATCCAACTCCCTGGCACAACCCAAGCTTACTGGGTTCCGCGACCGTCTATCGGAGCCTTCGACGCAAGACGGCCACCACCAGGTGAATACTGCCTCTCCGCGGTGTATCAAGCAAGCGCTAGTCATGAATCTGCCTGCCCGCCGTGACCATCGTGTCCTTCTTGGAGCTCGATGTGTGTGCATCCATCGGCATGCGTACCTATTCCAGCTCACTGAGTGCCTTACAGCGCTGAGGTTGGCGTTCCGCCGACGCCGCCATCCACACCACCACCACCGAGCCGCTGTCGACGTTACCGGTCTGACCATGGTATCCACAAGAACCTTTGTCGACCACGTCCGCTTGCGAAATGTCGTGCGCTCTCTAATAATCTCGCCACATCCTCGTAGTACACGCTTGTGCATGGCCCTAAAGCCCGAGCGTCTGCTTCATCGCCCGCAGCGTGTTTCCCATGCCGTCGCGCACCAGAGACCCATTTGTTTGCGATAGTCCCTTAACGTTGACAACGTCGACTTTCCAAACAGACACCTTACGGATTGTTGTTTATGTATGTAGTCTCTTTCCATCTCTTTCTTTCGTATAGGTGGTTTCGAGGTTGCAGCGTTGTACCCCAAAACACTTCCGGTCAACTCATTTACCCGCTCCTACCATCAAAACTGAAAGCACGTTTTCATGATCTTCTTAAGGGTAAGCAATCTCTCTTTCGTTTTTCACTTAAAGGAACGTGCGTTAAGTACAAAAAAATATTTTGTGATTTTTATGCAGCTCAAAAAAACAAATTCCTGAATATATTTTGCCAAATACGGAAATTTAAACTGTAGAAAATCAGCAGGCGATTTTCAAAAGCTCTTCTTGTACGCGGATACTATTAGGGCTCAATGGTAGGTGTAACCGGATGTCTTCAAGGGCCTGTGTTTGTACACAAGGAAAGTGTCTATATACACTCCAAATGGCACAAAGCGCTAGGAAGGAGCCCTGTAGTGCATATTCATTTTCATCCTGTTCTTAATCACCACACCGCCCCACTCGCGCAGCTTATGTATAGGTCGAGCTGCTGAAGAATAGAACGAGCTCACGCACCTGGCGTGTCGGACGCTGGCAGCCATCACGGCTACGCTTCAGGCCTGAAATAAAGTGACGAGATCGGCAGGGCCCCTTCAGCCTTCTTCTACGACGTCTCACGTCTCTCCTACTCTTGCTCACTACAGACAGGCTCATTGGTCATAAGGTCAGCGGTGGTGCGAAAATATTTCTTCATTCTCATCTTTCATCGAGGTCATTTCAACCTTCCTTTCAATGCGCCTTAGACTGTAGCACTGTGTGAAGTTTTGAACACGGAACTCGCCAATGAGCGCCTCTGCAAGTCAAGAGCAACAATTTCCATATGTCCGCAAGTCCGCCAGTTGTGAAGAATTGCATGTGAATATAGGCAAACCACATGCAAGCATAGTGTCATAGGCTAAAAATGAAATATTTACAGACGGCACGTTATTTCTCATAGCGAATGATAAAGGCTGCCACTCTATCGGTTTTGCTTAGCTTTAGGTGCTAGTTAAAAACCCTAAGTCATCAAAATCTCTCGAGCCCTTCACTACGGTATCTCTCACATTTATACTGTGGTTTTGGGAATGAAACCCATACACTAATTATATTATTATGCTACAATCAAGCTTCCACAAAGACATTATTACGGTGCTGCCTTTACCCAAACTTACTGAACTCTTATTATTTTCATTAACCCTCAGGGATGTATCGGACATGGGGCTGTCTGCCTTATACTGACAGCGTGTTAACTGTCATTTCGTTCGTCCCGTCATTTTCGTTGTAGCGGGGCTCGACTGTATTTCTATAGGGCCAGATAAACAGAACTAAGCCCCCTTGCATGATCGATGAACTACAGTGCCTTAGTTGTACACCTACCAACAGCATGCAAGCGCAAGGCCTAGAGCCTGTGGCGTTTTTTTGTTTTTTTACAGCCGAGTCGCTATAGAACGCTGCGTTCACACAGCATTTATTGTCCTCATGTTTCGGAGGATGCCAAGTGCATTTTGCGATATGTTTAACACAGAAAGCGGCACCCATTCTGAAAAAATTCTGCTAAATGTGGAGGGTCTGATGACAATAAACAGCACTCTGGAAAGTTGCACTCGCCGATCTTATTACAATGCATTAGCAGCTGAGCAGGATCAAATGCTTTTGTACGTCGCTTCAGGCATACGTAGAAACAGTTACATTTGCGCAGACATGACCAAACAAACCACGCTTTTAGAATCTGCATGACCTACGCGCACATAGAAACGTGACGTGGCTAGCAGATGACCCAAAGAGCAATCCACACTTCACCGTTTCGGCCAGTTGTCGCCAGGCGATGACTCTGCTTGGTCTCGCGGCAAATAGACGACTTTCTGGAGCTACACAGTGACATTTGAAAACTCCAGCACACAAGGCCTACATTAGCAAGCATGATAAGAAGATAGGTCGATTTCCAAAAACTATGCTTACCTCTTAAATATTATTTTATCCACCTAATTCATACCAGAGCTATCACAGGGCTTTATCTTTTATCAATCAGCGGCTACAAATACTGTC
This sequence comes from Rhipicephalus microplus, assembly GCF_043290135.1. Classification (NCBI taxonomy): domain Eukaryota; kingdom Metazoa; phylum Arthropoda; class Arachnida; order Ixodida; family Ixodidae; genus Rhipicephalus; species Rhipicephalus microplus. Next base: position 71,335,384 of record NC_134701.1, read on the forward strand.
ATCAAGAGCCTTTATAGTAAATCAATGGGACTGCCTGCACTTCAATTATAAAAGCTTGTGTGGAGGCTAGTTGGAACATATTGCACTAAAAGGCTGCGCTGCAAAGTTGACGACGAAA